>NC_091432.1:54231323-54521323 GCF_964237555.1 Oryctolagus cuniculus | reverse complement strand
GTTAAGTCTCCTGCAGCGCTGGCATCCCATATGGGTCTGGGTTCAAGACCCAGCTGTTCCACTTCTGATCCAGCTCCCTGCTAATGTGCCTGGGAAAGCCCTTGCATCCACGTGGGAGAACTGGAAGAAGCTCCTGGCTTTGGTCTGTCCCAGCTCTGGCCATTGTATCATTTGCAGAGTGAGCCAGCAGATAGAAGATTTCTCTCTCTCTCTCTCTCTCTCTCTCTCTAACTCTGCCTTTCAAGCAATAAATAAATAAATCTTTTTAAAAAAAAAAGCAAAAACAAAAACTGTGGTGTGATTAATACCACTGGATTATACATTTTAAATAGCTGTTATTGCAGATTTTATTACATATACACTTATATATAATCACAAAGATATTTTTAAGTTTTTCTCTGCATATATTATCCAAAATGTATTTCTGTTGCTTACAACTGAGAACCTGAGTGACACACTAAGACGGAAACAGTGCTGTTGGCCACCACAGTGATGACCACCCCAAATCACCCTGAGAGACACAAAAACCACACAGATAAACAAAAGCTACAGAGTGAACATTTACTTCTGTAGAAACCCAATTTGCACATTCTTTGGCAGGGATCATCAAAGGGTATCCATGCAGAATGGGAAGTTGAGTTTTGGAAGCATCCAAGGGGGATGTTTTATCTAACAGAATCCTTTTCTATGTTAAACAGAAAAATCTGCCAGAAACAGAAACTCTGATTGTAGTTCTTCCAGCCTGCATGAGCTCAAACTCAATAATAGTCCCATCAAGTGCTGCATCAGGGAGCCCCAATGTCACCGAGCTCACCAGGCACAGGGTGGTATTCAGGATGGACAATGCTCTCCCTAGGACAGCAGCTTAAAGCTCACCATGGCACATGGAGAATCTTAAGTCCTTAGCTCTTTAGCCTGGCTGCTAAATTCTCTGTCCTTGGTACTGGGCTAAGCAAGTAAACCAATCCTAGCCAAAACTCCAGCTTGTTACTTCAAAATGTCCCAGTATCTCCAATCTCCGCCATTCCCAGGCCAATGACCAAGTTCATGGTCATCTCTCACCTAGTCCAGGCCAGTAGCTTCCCAACTGCCCTCATTCCCTTATCAAGTATTCACTGAGAGCTAATCCTGTACTAGGCACATTCTAGACCCTGGGAATAAATGAGTGAATGAAAGTCGTGAGTTCCCTGGCCCTCAGGGATCTAAGTTTCTGTGAACACCAGAGCTCAGGGTCACTTGTTCATAGCTTGCTAGCACCCCAAGGAGTCCCCTTTTCATGGGAAATTGACTTCAGGCACAGTGAACTCTTAGAAGAGGGTAGAACTTATCCATTTCTCATGGGAAGTGCAGCCTCTTCTGGAAGCAAAAAAATTATTCATTGTAGCTACCCCATTGCCAGGCAACCTAGAAGGAGACCCTGCTGTCACTCCCTTGCCAGTGCCACCCATCTCCAGCCCCATCTCCACCAGTGGCCCCAGACTCATCCAGCTTGCCTCCTTGCCTTGACATGTAGCTCTGGCTAACTGTGGCGCTTCCTCCACTGCCTACCCAGAGAGCTCTCAGATGTCAGAGAGAGCATCTGTGGGCACTCAATGCCAGGATTCTCCTGCTGAGACCTCTACATGTCATCCCATACACATACAGAATCGTACATTGGGTGGAAATACATTTGCTGCTCTGCGGGGTCTGCTACATTGTGTTTTCCATGATCTATTTCCTTGACACACTTCAATAGCAGTTCCTTGAATTCAGGATCCGTGCCATAGAGAAGGTAACCAGAGAGTGTTTGTGGAAGGCACCAGATTGAAGCAGAGACACACAGGCGTTTTCCCACCAGGGAGCCTTAGCACAGGGCTGCTCCCTCAGCCGAGGGATGGTCTTCCCATTGTTCCAAATGACTGCCTCTTTAGTCTGTAGGGGTCAACCTCAATTTTACCTCCTTGTAGACTCAGTATCAAATGCTATTTTTTCCACATGCACCTGTTCTTTTTCTCTACAGAATTTTCTGTAAATTATAACTTCAAATTTATGGTCTATTCCCCCCTACTTGATAGTAAATTCTATGACACATGGAACAATGTCTATTTTAATCACACAGTGCTTTTACTGCATGTATACACTATATTAAGTGCTCAGTATGCATGGAAGGCAGAGGAAGTGGGAGGCAGAAGAACAAAAAAGAAGCAATGGGAGAGGGAAGGAGGAACAGAGGAAAAAACCGAAGTACTAGCAAAGAGCCAGAAATTGGCTGGCCTTCCGCTGGAGCTGGCGTTGTTCAGACATATCAGAGGCGCCTGGCTCCCCTGAGAGTGAGCACTTGTCAGTTGTTCCCTTTCAGGGACAGCAGGAAGCTGAGGAGGTGCAGCCACAGCTGCATCCTGGGCAGGAGCCCACCCCTGCTGCCATTGCCCTCCCTGGAATCTCAGTCCAATGTCACAAACCTCCTCTGATCCCAGTTTCCCACTGGAAAATGAGTGTCCTGGGCTGCGTTGGTGACCTCTACCCAGCAGACCACATCGCATGGTCCTGAGAAAAAGTTAAACTACCCAAAAGGCAGGGATTAACTTCCTGCCTGTCTGCCTACGCACAGAGAAGGGAGTGGGCGTGGCAAAGGAGCTTAATCTTCAAAGCTTCCTTAAAGGGAAGCATATCAGGCCCAGAAGAAATGCAGACAATGAGTTCAATGCTTTCTACCCCAGCACCAGCCCCAGCCCTGCAAGCAGTGGTTCTCCATCTTGTAGTACCTTGGAACCACCTGGGCAGTTTTCCAAATCACTGATACCTAGAGCCCCATCCCAGGCCTTCTGATTGAACCTGCCTGGGTATTGAGACATGGTGATATTCAGAGGCACCCCAGATGACTCTGAAAGGCAGCCAGGGTTAGGATTCACTCTCTGGCAGGAGTACTGGCTCTCTCAGGTTCTAAGTGACTCAAAGGGATGTGACTACCAGCTCTGCCACCCGATATTATTGTAACCTGGCAGGGATAAAAAGCCACTGGCCACCTAAGCACCTGCTGCTAAACCACCTGGGGCAGGCAACACTTGAGACATAGTAGGTTCAAGGCTCTACTAACAGGCTCCCAGCAAGCAGACAGGATTGAGTCTGTGGAGCTGACTGTTACAAAGCAGTGTGGAGGCAGGCACTCCCTTGGAAAGTGAGCTTACAAGAACCATCCCCTTGTGGCGGCTTTGGCTCCGCCCTTCCTCTTGATGCCAATCCTCCCTGTGGCCACCCCACCTCAGGACACCTGGGTCAGAGCCTTCCACGGGACAACTCTCCAGCCAGTTCTCCCTAGTCCTGCAAGTAGGAAATGGACTTCAAGCCTTGTGGTTTATTCTAAATATAATCCTCATTGTTTCAGAATAAACATTTGTGAATACAGAAAATTCATCATCAGATCTATGTTCAGAGAGAGCAGTGACAGTGGGGTTTTTATTAGTACCATAATATCTTCCAGGCCACAAACTTTTACTGCATTTCTTCTCAGTACCAGTCGCTCAGTTAAGGGCAGGAAAAGTCTTTAAATGAATCAAATAGACTGGTAAACAGACTCCATGTGCAAAGTGAGAATGTGAGCAAGGTGCCATGGAGGATGGCTCTGATGTGGTGGGGAGGACCCTCCAGGGACAGGGCCAGCGTGGACAGAGGCTGCTCTCACCAACACGAGGGGTAGCCTCACTGAGAGCTGTCGTGGAGTCGAGTGTGGGGGGAGAGCAACCTTAATAACCAACGCTTATCCAGTGTTTCCTGTGTGGCTGGCACTGTCCTTGGGGTGCATGTGCATTCATGCAGTCATTCATTCACTTCTCAAAGCAGCCAAACAGTTAAGATCATCATTCCTGCTTTATAGACGGGAAAACCAGGTCACCACGGAGTGTGACTGCCCAAAATCACATAGCGAGTCCAAAGCCAAGATTCATCCAAGGCAGGCTGGCTCCAGAGCAGACACTCTTAACTTCCATGTTCCACTACCTTTTGTGATAGATTATTGGAGAAGGCCAGGCATAAAGAGACTGGAGAATTTTGTATCAGAGACTGTACATAAAGACTGAGGTGAAGGCGATGTTTAAGGACAGAAGTAAACACGGGATGATTGGTTGTAGAAGAGAAAGAAATATCTGTATTAGGAACATTGAAGAAAGCATGGAAAGTCAGCAAGATGGTAGAATAGAAGGCCTCCATCTCCACTACCCACCCACTCCCAACAAAAACTCAGTTAGCCCCCATCTTCAGGCAAGAATACCAGCCTGCAAGGCTGGAACCCCACAGAACCTAGAAAAGCCAGGATCCATCAGTGCCAGGGCCAGTTCCCTTTGACTCTTCTGCCCCTCCCACAAACCAGCAAAGGGTCACACACGGAGACTCCTGGACCCCTAGTTTCCAAAGTGGGAAAGTGAGTTGGAGGTGGACATGCAGCTTCCCTACCATTCTAGGACTTGGCAGAAGGCTCAGTCCTATCTGGTTCCAGTGGGAACATCAGGCATACTAGAGGGGCTAGACTGCTCAGGACCTGTTAGAAACAAAGAACAGGGCTGGGGCTCACAGGGACTGGGATCCTGGCAGTTGCTCTGCAGATTGGCCAACAGCAGCACCACAGCAGAGAAATGTGCATGCTGCAGGAAACATGGTCCGTTGGTACTCCAGGTTGGAATCCTTGGCCCCAGCCCAGGTACTCCAAGTTAAGTCTTCCTGAGGCCCCATTTCAGAGAAGTGAAGGGGTGACGCCAGCTTGACACAAGTAGCCAAGCAACAGCTCCTATCAGTCAGAATCTCACCTAAGGACCCCACTCAGGCAGACAGACATCCACCTCTGTGGATTCAGGAGAAACACATGAGCTAAACCTGCTTGTCTCAGGCCATTCGTCTCAGCCAAAAACCTACCCCAAGGCTCTCCCATAACAGGGAGGGAACCCTGCATCCTGGATGTAAATCTGGCACTTGAATTAATGTACCCTAGTGGCTGGTTAGAACTGGGGCTCTGCAGTGGAGTCAAGGTCACCATGCAGAGGTCTGAATTGAACAGGAAGTAGTCAAGGAGGGAGTGTGACAGAGTCAGCTCTGGGCATGCTGAGCTTGGGGTGTCTGAGAGGCACCCAGTGGGGATACAGATAGGCTGCATGGACCTCCACAGTGGGTGTGGTCAACAGCATTGTATGAGCATAAAGGGGGGGGAGAGAATGAGTGCTGCAATGGTCCCTGTCTCTCCCCACACCTCTGAGTATTTCTCTACAAAATGAGTTAATAACATCCATCACATATCAAATTCTCCAAGGTACTGCAATATTCATTTTTGACTAAAACTCAGCTATTTCTCCATAGGCAGGTAAAGTTAGATTTTTTTCTTCCTAAAGAAACCTTTTATTTCAGGAGTATAAATTTCATAAGTACAACTTTAGGAATATGGTGATTCTTCCCACCATACCCGCCTTCCCACCTCTACTCCTCCTACTCCACCTCTTCCTCCCTCTCCTATCCCCAGTCCCATTCTCCATTAAGATTCATTTTCAATTAACTTTATATACAGAAGACCAACTCTATACTAAGTAAAGATTTCAACAATGTGCATAGACACAAAAACTGTTTGAGAACAAGCTTTACAGTTAATTCTCATAATACAACTCATTGAGGAGAGAGGTCCTTCGTGGAAAGTTAGTGCACCGTGATGCCTGTTGTTAATTTAACAGTTAACACTCTTACGTTTGATGTTAGTGATCACCCAAAGCTCTTGACATGAGCTGCCAAGGCTATGGAAGCCTTTTGAATCCACAATCTCCATCAGTATTTAGACAACTCCATAAGCAAAGTGGAAGTTCTCTCCTTTCAGAAAAAAGTACATCCTTCTTCGATGGCCATTCCTTTCTTCTGGGGTCTCATTCACAAAGATCGTTTATACAGAACATTTTTTTTTTTTGCCACAGTGTCTTGGCTTTCTATGCCTGAAATGCTCTTATGGGCTTTTCAGCCAGACCAAAATGCCTTAAGGGCTGATTCTGAGGTCAGAGTGCTGTTTAGAGGGATTGTCACTCTATGAGTCTGCTGTGTATACTGTTTCCCATGTTGTAACATTCTCTCCTTTTTAATTCTATCTATTATTATTACCAGACCTTTGACCTGATCCCTTTAACACTTAATCCTATCTATATAATCACTTTAACAGCTAATATGGTCATTTTAACACTTAAGATGGTATTTTTACCACCCAGCTTAATGGGATTTGGGGTCCCATGGCAAGTTTTTTTTTTTTTTTTTTTGACATGCAGAGTTAGACAGTGAGAGAGGGAGAGAGAGAGAGAAAGAGAGAGAGAGAGAGAGAAAGGTCTTCCTTTCCATTGGTTCACCCCCAAAATGGCCACTACTGCCGGCTCGCCGTGGCTGGTGCACTGCCTGGATCTGAAGCCAGGAGCCAGGTGCTTCCTCCTGGTCTCCCATGCGGGTGCAGAGCCCAAGGACTTGGGCCATCCTCCACTGCACTCCCTGGCCACAGCAGAGAGCTGGACTGGAAGAGGAGCAACCGGGACGGAATCTGGCGCCCCAATCGGGACTAGAACCCGGGGTGCCAGTGCCACAGGCGGAAGATTAGCCAAGTGAGCCGCAGCACCGGCCAGAAGTTTTTAAACTGTACCCCTTAGATGTAAGTCCATAAGAATGAGATTTACAAATCAAACTCTTCATTTAATTTCTCTGCAACTGTGGTTGCTGATGTTAAGTTATGGGGTAGGCATTGTGGTGCAGCAGATGTTAAACTACTGCTTGGGACACCTGTGTTCCATACCAGAGTGCCTGGGATGGAGTCCTGCTTCTGCTTCCAATCTAGCTTCCTGCTAATGTCGACCCTAGAAGGCAGCAGATGATGGCTCAATTACATGGGTCCCTGACACCCACATGGGATACCCGGATAGAGTCCCAGGCTCCTGGTTTCAGCCTGGTCTGGGCCCAGTTATTGTGAGCATTTGGGGAATAAGCCAGCACATGGAAATGCAATCTCTCTTCCTCTCTCCCTCCCTCCCCTCACCCTCTCTCTGTCTCTCTGTTTCTCTCTCTCTGTATATGGGAGCACACACACACCCTTTATCTCCCCCCCTTCTCTCTCTTTCACACAAAGGAAAATAAATAATTAAACTTTTTAGAAAGATGTAACGTTATTCTGATCTGAAAGATACAATTGCCTCATACCATCATAACCGGTCAACTTAAGAATGCAGGAGGCCAACAGCATTATTTCCAAGCTCATTTCTGAGAGCTGAAATCATCCCAGTGGTCTGGGGCCTGTCCAGCAGTTTGCTGAAGTAGCAGAACTCTTTTACTGCTACTATAGATTCAGGTCGAGACATCTTAGCCAAAGTAATAGCCACAGAATATCAATGACCTCCAGGTTCTCACTAACTTTCCTGTCATTGTTAAAGACAGGGGTACCAGCTTTTCTGATGCAGGAGACATGCCTCACCATTTGCTTTAACTCCAAAAGCCTACCCCAAGAAAGCCACTTCCTTCTAAACTGGCCTCTGAGCCATTCCATTTCTTTCCCATTACCTATCCCTTCAGTCACCACTCACCACACCGGGGACACCAATCCACCATAGGCATGCCATGGAAAACACATGGTATTCCACCCTGAACCACAAAATCTTGTTATGTGCTCAGTCTGACATCTCCCTCTTCTTGTTTATTTTAGTTGTTAAAAATCTCAGGGGGGTAGAAAAAGCTAAAGTTCTATTGGGTGGATATTGCATCGACCACTATCCAATGAGCCACTCATCCCAGTTTGTAGGGGGCAGCAAAATGCCCAGCTAAGAGACCCAGGGACAGCTCAAGGAGCTAAGCGGTCCTCTTGGATGCCACTCTAAAGAGGGCTGGCTGGCTTGGCTGACAGTGGACACCTTCTGTCCCTTGATGCTTTTTCTTTTTTTTCTTCCTGTTGTAGCTCCTCAGCCCTAGACTTCTGGCCTCCAGACTTCTTTTACAAGTCAGAAAACCACCTGTGAATGTATGGCCGTCCTGGTACCTGAGTTTCAGTTCCTATCAGCTCTGCCACTGTGATTCTTTCCCGAGACAGTGAAAAATAAGGAGATGTAGGACAGTCTTCCCAGACTTGGCGGTTATTTCATTGGGAACCATCAGCACAGCACTGCACTGAAATTGCCCTTACGTCTGTGCCTGTCTCCCGCCCCAAAGGGTGAGCTCCTTGAAACTGAACACGGTCTTGTTCATGGTCACGCAGCAGCATCTTCCATAGAGTCTATTGCTGGGTGAGGACTCTCCAAGTGCACATTGAATAAACAAGTGGAAGCTGCCCTGGGGTCTGCTGCCAGTGACAGAATCCTTAGGCTAATAGAGGAAGCTTTCACCATCAGCTGCTATTTTTAATGAAATGCAGAAGATACCAGGCCCCACTGTCTGCATGCAGCAATCGTCAGATCAATGCCTCCTTGGCATGAGAAGAGAGCTTTCTTGGATACTAAAATATTCTAACCACAGTTGGTCACCCACCAAAAAGTGTCTAAACCTTGGCAGATGAGTTCATTTCTTCCACTAAACTTTTATTGAGTCTTCTAGTGCTTGATTAATTAGTCTTACCATTCACTAGGTGAGTTGAATGTCATTACCCCATTTGCTGGGGAGGAACCTGAGCTCTGGAGGGTGAAATGCCCTGCACAAGGTCCTGTGTCATCTCGCGGTAAGGCAGGGACCTGACCCCAGTTCTGCCCACCCTATTCCTGTATTACCTTGCTGCCTTTCTACTACATAGCGTGTTCTCAACTCCCAAAAAGCAAATGTGGTATACTGAGGGAGCTCTGTCTTCCCACCCCATGAACTCTAGGCTCCTCTAGTCCCAAGCAGAAAATCAGTGGTAAGGAGGAAAAAGGACCATGAACCACTGAAAACATGTCTAAAGCCCTAGAGCCTCTTCTAAGATCTAAAACTGTGTGCAATTGTCTAAATTAAAATCAATATGCTGCTTGGCTGGAAGACTGCACAATTGTTTTTGAAGCTGGGTGTATTATGCTCTAAATGTTTAATCTGGCAGAGGCCATAAAAGACGAGTTCCAGGCCATTTGGAGCTTATATTGTGAACAAGATGGTCTGGGAGGCAGTGAAAACTTAAAAAAAAAAAAAAAAAAGACAGCAATCTCTGCAGAGTGGCACAGACAAATTGATCTGGTTCTGTCATGGATGCGGGGCAGCCACTGGGGTGAAAGAGCCTCTCTTGTTGACAGGAGAAAGCCAGTGATAGGAGCAAAGTGATCAGCCATCACGTCTTGCTATCTAATGCTGAAGAATTCTTAAATCTCAGGCAAAATCAATATGTCTAAGGCCGTCATGCTGGTTCATGGCACCAGACGGCCAAGAAGCACAATCCTATCCTCCAGATGTTAAGTCATGACCATTTAGCAGGCACTGCAGCCCCAGCCTAAAGCACTTCATGCCCTGAATGGTAAAACCATCCTCCACAGCCATAGCTTGCAGCTGGACATAAGCACACACCCAGTCTCAGCAAGGACTCCCCTGTTGTCGGCTTCCCAACTGAGGAAGCAGGTGCAGGATGTGGTCCAATGCTCATGCTGCCGTGCGGACTCAAACCCTAGCTTTTCTTTCTGCTCAGTGCACGGCTCTTCCTAACCTCTCTGGGCCTTCTCTTCCTTGTCTCTTCTATGACTCATAGAAATAGGAGTGCTCATCCACCGGAATTATGATGAGAGTTAAATGACATCGTTGGCATGGTCTCCGGTACTTAGTAAGTGCTCACTAAATGTTAGCTGCTATTATTAAGGTTGTCAGCATATAAGGAGCGTGAACAATGGTTAACAATACTTAAATGCCAGACTAGGTCACAACCTGGCCTTTTGTCTCTGTGTATTAGGGTGCATGCTTGGCAAAGGGTGGTATCTGGCATCTTCCAGTTACTTTCTGGTCTAGAGAGAACCATGAGGGCTTCCAAGCAGGGCAGAACCTGAGCTGTAACGTGAGCTCACTGAAATATACCCAGCGTTTATTGTATTGAAACTTCTTTCTGGAAATATATCCAGAGTAAGAACCATCACAGATTTTAACTTTGTTACATGCCAGGCACATGGGTCAAGTACTTCAAAAGGACCCACACTGAATTCTTATGCATCTGAAAACACACCAGGTCACAGAGAGGGTGGGAAACTTGCCCACCGTCACACAGCAATCTTGGAAGCAAGCAGAAACCACAGTTTTTCCAAATTCAGATTTCCAAATTCAATCTTCTTTCCATGACATCACAGCTATACCTTTAATTACAGAAGCATAAATAAGGTTGCAAAAGAAATGTTGAGTTTTCTTAAGAAAACCAACAGTTTTTAAGAGTCTATAAAATTACTTTCATCTAACCCATCTGTCCACAGAAACTTACTGTATTAATTATAAATGTTGTTACCTGTTCATTGAACAGAGAACAAATATGCAAAATTACTACTTGCTATGCTGTGTTACACCAACTGCATCATGCAGTGTCTCACTGAGGGATAACACTGTGTAGTAGAAACTACAGGGGTTGAAGTCAGAAAAACTGGTTTGAATCCTGACTCTACCGTACTCAAGCTCTGTGGCCATAGGCAAGAGCTTAATTTCAATGGACCTCAATTTCTCATATCAAAAGCAGTCATCAATTGCAATAATTGCAGGATTATTGGGACGATTCGAAGAGATAAGACACATCAGGCACCTAGTACTCAGCCTGACACCCAGCAGGCACTCATAACAGGAAGCAATCACCATTCCTGGGACATAACGACACTTCCCCCAAATATCCCCAAGTCGAGCACATTTCCCCTGACACAGCAGCCTGATAACCTAGCAACTCCACTTCTGGGAATCCAGCCCACAGAACCACGTCTGAGAAACACACGTGCACACAATGAATGGCCTGACTTACAGAATTGCTCGCAACGGTGGGAATGGAAAGCAACCTACACATCCATTGAAAAAAGAATGGAAAAATACATTAAGATTTATCTATACCAGGGCAAACTCTTCCGTAAAGAGCCAGATAGCATATTTTAGGATGTGTGGGCCATATGGTCTATGTCACAACTATTCAGCCTTGCTTTGTAGTATTAAATCAGCCACAGACAACATGTCAAAAAATGGAAGTGGTTGTGTCTTAAAAAAAAAACCTTGCAAAAACAGATGGAAGGCCAGATCTGTCCTCAGGGTTTGATAGATGTGACTGAATACTATGCAGTCATTAAAAAACCAAACCCAGTTGGACTACATGTATTTACACAGAAAGATATCCCCAATGACTACTTCTTTAAGTCTCATTGTCAAAGACAAGAAAGGCAATAAAAATTGTGGAAAGAATATGAACCAGCAATTTATAAAAGAGAAAATTCCAATAACCTGTTTAAAAAGCTGCTCAACTCTCAGATAAAACTTTCCTGAATGCAAACCACAACCAAAAGATCCTATTTTCACTCCTCAGATCCAGTGTTGCTGATGCTGCAGAGAACTGAGTACCTCCCGACACTGCTGCAAGAAGGAGGAGCGAGCACAACCACTTCGGAAGGTTCTCGGGCAGACTCTATTAAGACTGAAACTGTGCGTACCCTCTGACCCAGTGTTTCCTCTTCCAGATCTCTACCCAGGGAACCACCCTACGTGGCCTGCAAGAAGACTGGATAAGGAAGCTCACTGAAGCATTCCAGCATCAAGAAATTGAAAATGACCTAAAGGTCCACCTATAACAGAATGGAAAAATATGCAGCAGAATGCAACTCCGCAATTTAAAAAAACCAAATCTATGTTTAAAACGTAGATAGATCTCAGAAATGCAATGCCAAGTCTCAGAACAATTCTTATGGTACGATACAAGTTTTGCAACAACACGGAGGCAAAAACAAGCAATATTATGTTTTTACCACAGGTACATGTACGTGTGTGCAAAGTCATTTAAAGTAAAATCTGAAAGGATACACACTGAACTTAAAAGTAAATATCTTAGCAGTGAGCATTTGGCTTCACAGGTAAGACATCTGCATCCCCGGGCTGGCGTTCTGATGTAGCAGGTAAAGCTGCCATCTGCAACGTCAGCATCCCATACAGATGTCAGTTCGTGTCCCAGCTGCACCACTTCCGATACAGCTCTCTGCTAATGGCCTGGGAAGGCAGTGGAAGATGGCCTAAGTCCTTGGGCCTCTGCACCTACCTGGGAGACCTGGAAGAAGCTCCAGTCTCCAGGCTTAGGATCGGCACAGCTCCAGCCGTTGCGGCCATTTGGGGAGTGAACCAGAGGATGGAAGATATCTCTCTCTCTCTCTCTCTCTCTCTCTCTCTCTGTGTGTGTGTGTGTGTGTGTGTGTGTATGTGTCTCCCCCTTTCTCAGTGACTCTGACTTCCAAATAAATAAATATTAAAGAAAGATACCTGCATCCCTTATTGAAGTGTCTGGGTTCATCCCAGTTCCACTCCTAATTCCAGCTTTCTGCTAATGCAAGACCCTGGGAGGCAGCAGGTGATGACTCAACTGGTTGCTCCCTGCCACTCACGTGGGAGACCTAGACTGGGTCCCCAGCTATTGGCTTCTTGCTTCAGCAAATACATACATTTGGGGAATGAGCCAGTAGATGGGAACTCTGTCTCTATATATCTCAGTAAATTATAAAAGAGTAATTATTGGGGCTGGTGCTGTGGCATAGTAGGCCAAGCCTCTATTGGCAATGTCAGCATCCCATATGGGAGCTGGTTCATGTCTGAGCTACTCCACTTCTAAGATCCAGCTCTCTGCTATGGCATGGGGAAGCAATGAAAGATGGCCCAAGTGTTTGGGCTTCCGCACCTGTGTGGGAGACCAGGAAGAAGCTCTTGGCTCCTGGTTCTAGATTGGCCTAGCTCTGGCCATTGTGGCCATTTGGGAAGTAAACCAGTGGATGGAAGATGTCTCTTTCTGTCTCTCCCTCTCTCTGTAACTCTACCTCTCAAATAAATAAATAAAATGTTTTTTAAAAAAAGAGCAGTTATCTCAATCATAGAGGTGAAGAGGTGGTGGTCAAAGGGGACTTTAGCTTTACCTACAATGTTCTAACTTCTATAAAACTCTACCTGTGAATTATCCTATAAGCAAGATTAAGGTTAACCAAAAAGATGTTCACTATATAGTAATTGGATAACTAGTTTACAAAAGCACAGATATTGTCCAGTGCTATTTTAAGATTGTTACATATCATTCATGCTTGCATGTGTGTGCAAGCATATGGGGCAGGGTAAATAACAAATAGTTAACAGGATCACATGGTTGTGGGTGGAGCTGAGAGCCCAAAGAGGATTGTTCCCTGCGCACTTGCACAGCATGCAGTGTGGCCTAGAAGCCACCCTGGAGCTGGGCTGCTCAGGTTCATCCCAGCGGTGCCACTTCAGGGCTGCATGGTCACAGGAAAGACAACCCGTTTTATCATGTGAAAAATCGGGCTTATGTTGTCTAACACGGTGTTTACTATGTAAGTATTTTAGATATGTTACCTTATTGCAACCTCATCTCAATCATGCGAGGTAGGATCACATCCCCATTTTAGAGATGAGGAAACTGAGGAACAAAGAGGTTGAGAGACTTGCTCAGAGTCACAATTCCGGAACGATACAGAGCTGGCTCCTGATGCCAGAGTCTTGAGTCACAACCACTACTCTACTCTAAGCAAAACTTACTGTTATTTTCACTCTGTATAATATGAGGGGACTTCAGAAAGGTTGTGAGAAAAATGGAATTAAAAGACGAATTTATTTTAGTGTGAAAAATTTTGAGATCCACGCATAATTTTTTATAACATATTTTTATGAACTTTTTGAAGCTTCTACATATGTTGAAATATATGTATGTTTTGTAAATCTTCGAATTTTGTATTTTAGAATACATCCATGTAGGTGTGTGTGTGTGTGTGTGTGCTAGCTTCCTATAGCTGCTCTGACAAGTTATTATAACCTAGTACTTAAAGCAGAATTATTTTCTACATTGATGGAGATCAAAAGAAGTCTAAAGTCAGGGTGCTGGCCAGGCTGGAAGTGAATCTACATCCTTGCCTTTTCCAGCTTCTGGGAGCCACCTGCATTCACTGGCTCATGGTCCCTTCCTCCACCTTCAAAGCACATCTCCCAACCCTGGTGCACCACAGCTCCTTTTTCTGACACTGGCTGCTCCTACACCATCTCACAAGCATCTTGTGACTGCATTGGGCCTATTTGGACACTGCACAGTGATTGTCCTAGAGCAAGACCATCAATTTAACCACATCTGCGACATTCCTTTTGTCTTGTAAAGTGACAGATTCACAGGTTCCAGGGATTAAGATGTGGACCTCCTTGGGGGCCACTATTCCATCTACTGTATGTGACTGTATGTGTCTATGTGTGTATGTGTATACAGGCATACATAACACATGTACACTCATAGGAAATGTAACGAAGGAAGTCAGATGCACTGGTATTGACTATATGCTATACATAATAACTATATGCTATACTATAACTATATGCTATATATACATAATGCATCCACATACACTCTGTAGATATACACATATTTTGCTTATTGCCAGAAGTCTGAGTTTAGGGAAAGGGAATCAGGCTGAGTCTCCTGCTCAAGAGATGAAGAGCCCAGGATGCAAGAATTTCTGGTCTCATGTCTGCCTGCATGGTTGGAAATCACTCATTTGTCTGCCCCCCCACACAAAAAAATAAAACAACCTGGTGACTCACAGGTTCCCTGAGCCCCACAGCACAGATCGTTGGTTCAGGTGAACAGATCCAGCCCAGAGAGAATCATTGAGCTGCTTTCCCACACTGGTCCACGGGCTGGGGTGCATCAATTATGACAAGGCTCGCTGACACCTCCTTGCTCGGGCTTTGGCAGTGTCTCCTAAAATAGCTTTACTCTAAGCAATGTAAGCTCTCAATCTTCTGCTCCAGGAGAGAAAGAAGTCTGTGGTTTCCTTGAAAATTCTCTGCATCTGGTGTTTGGCTGTAAGGGCCTCGGTGGTGCCACTAGGTTGATTCTGCTTCTTCTTGAGAACACTCCCCACGCAATTCCATGCATTTTAATTTCTAATCAGCGGAGCTTTACCAAGGCTCCTGCAGTGCTGCTGAGCAGTAACTCTCAGAGGCTGCGAGCAGACCCTCAGTTACCTGCTGGCTGAGCCCTCTAGAGCTCTAAGCTAGGCGGCCACGCTGTCTGTGGCATCCTGCCTGACCCTGTCATCTGCAGGCCCCACCAGAATACTCCGTTGCTTTGACTTTCCATCTCTGCCATTTTCCAGTAGTTAGGAGAGATAGGACAGCCTGGTCCATATGGTCCACTCACAGTCTATCCCCACTGCTGCCCTGGGGCCAGTGAATCTAGGCCAAACAAGGGGACATTGCAGGAAAATCGGGCCAAAGAAGCCAAATTTCCTGTTTTCCCTGCTGCAGCCAGTTGGTTGAGAGAGAGCCAGGAGACCCTCTCCTAGCAGCATATGGGATGGAACCTGGAGCAGGGCAATACAACGTCCCCATCAGGAACTTAGCTCTGCATTTTAAGCAAGGCCAATTGTACTCACTGAGTTTCCTTCTCATATCAGCCCAGGGGAACAACTAATATTTCTGGCCATGCCTGGACCATGGCATTGTCCCATATACCTATCACAGGTGACTGCTAAATTTATTCAAGCTCAATATTTTACTAAGGTCATGTTGGAATTGTGTATAGAAAAAAATCTATATCACCACCTTTTTTTAACCAAAATTACTCAAAATGAAAAGTTTGCACACCTGAAAAATTTCAGGATCAGTCAGGAATGTGATTGTTTAAACACATCTCCATGCCTCCATACCTACCCAAATGTCTAAAGGCAATGAATGTTGAAAACTGACATATAGTATACTCTGTCTGGAGTCAATTTAGAATGCCAGTCCTATGAGCTGTAACACACCTCCGGAGACTATAAAATCTGTGACTAACGGCTTCTTCCTTATTTTAAAAATGACTTGTATCCATTAAAGGTAACATGTTTACATGAAGCTAAGACATACCAGGAAACAAGCGTTAAACACTAAGAAAAGACGATGGAGAGATAGAGAATAGGAAGAAATGGGGAGATGTAGATCAAAGGACACAAAGCAGCAATTGTATAGGGTGAACAAGACTTGAGATCTAACATAGAACATGAGAACTATTTTCCACAGAGGGGTATGTTCCGAGAACTCCAGTGAATGTTGGAAACCATGGACAATACCAAATCCTACATATACCCATACCACAGTTTTTCCAGTATGACCCACAGGGCTGCCACACAGTACCAGAGTTCATCTGTCCTTCCATGTTTTATATCTAGGTGCTGCCTTTGCACCACGACTTTTGCACTTTGGGACCATCAAGCACCGCAAAACCACCACAGTCAATCTGACAACCAAGGTAAAGACTTAGTGACTAACAGGCAGTAGCATATACTGCTTGGCACGTTGGACCAGGTGGCACAAGACTTCATCATGCTACTCATAAAACTTAAGTTTATTTCTGGAATTTTCCTACTAATATTTTCAGACCCACAGGAAACTGAAACTGTGGAATGCAAAACCATGGATAAGGGGGACTATGAATATATTTGGAAATTTTGCTAAAAGAGAAGATTTTAGGTGCTTTTTTTTTTTTTTTTTTTGGACAGGCAGAGTTTAGACAGTGAAAGAGAGAGACAGAGAGAAAGGTCTTCCTTTCTCTGTTGGTTCACCCCCAAAGTGGCCGCTACAGCTGGCGTGCTGCGGCCGGTGTACCATACTGATCCGAAGCCAGGAGCCAGGTACTTCCTCCTGATCTCCCATGTGGGTACAGGGCCCAAGGACCTGGGCCATCCTCCACTGCCTTCCTGGACCACAGCAGAGAGCTGGACTGAAAGAGGAGCAACCGGGACAGAATCTGGCACCCCGACCGGGACTAGAACCCGGGGTGCCTGCACCGCAGGCGGAGGATTAGCCCAGTGAGCCGCGGCACCGGCTGATTTTAGGTGCTTTTACCACCAAAAAGGATAGGTGACTACATGGGATGATGCATATGTTAATTTGCTTGACTACCATAACTATTTCGCTCATTATATGTATATTAAACCTCATGCCACATCCTAAAATTTACACGATAAAAATGTTTGCAAGTGAAATGAACATCTATTGAGCATCAGTGTATGCCAGGTAGGGCACCAGCACTTCCCGAGACAGCGGTCGCCCTCAATTTCAGATGAGGAAACACTCAGAAACGTTCTGTAAGTAACCAAGGTCACACCTCAAATTCAGTGGACACTGGGATTCATAGCCTGACTTTAGATACCATGCTCTTTTAATTTTTTTTTTTTTTGTATCATGTATTTCTCGAGCATTTGGGATCAGGATAAATTTTCAAACAACCACAGAGAAGGGAGGTGTTGGTTGTGACCATAAAATCTGCAATATAAAAGATTATGACAAATAAAGTTAGGTTTAGTTAATCATAAAACAGAGCTTCAGTTCTGTTAGCATTTAACTGGACATTTATGTTATATTACCCCAGAGAGAAAGTCCAAACTTGCAAGCATATTCTTGGACTTTGGCCATGGAAATTAGGTCAAGATTCCATGTTTTCCCCAAAGAGCCCAGAGGTCTTTAATGCCTCCCGTAAATCTGCTTCTCATTCTCTACCCACCTCCCTCATACAAAGCACAGACTTAGATTGTGCCTTTCTGAAAGTCCCAACAGCCTGCAGAGATGGGGTACCACAGGAGACAGTGAGTGGGAGCTTTGTCAGGACTCACGATGGGGTGCATCATTCCCAGAAGGCGGCAGGAGCTGGGAGAAGCACCTTCCAGTGCGCTGTTGGTCATGGATGCTGTTGGTTATGGATATATTTCATGGAAGCACCCACACTCTCCCCACTCACCAGCTCACAAAGCACGGACCTCCTCTCTTCTCTACACTACAAGTGTTAAGCCCTGTCGAAAATAACTCTTAACAGTTGATGGATGGAGACCACATGCAAATGAGGAAGTAAAACTCCTCAGATAGTTTCAAGGATCAAGAGGTGGACTATCTCTCTGAAGATAGAAATTCTGAACTGTCTCTAGGTCAAGGTTATTTTATCTGAGCACTTTTGACAATAGGGGAAGATAATTCTTTGTAAAATTACAAAGTGGGTGGTTTGCCTCACTCCATCCCAACCCCCTTATCCTGGCTAAGTCCCACCCATCCTAATGCTTCTGCTGGAACACCACTTCTGAGGGACCTGGGCATATGTCTTCCTTCCCAGTGCACAGTGAACACCCCCCACTAACAATTCTGTTTTAATAATCTGTTTACATAGGTGTGGAAGCAGACAATTCAGTTTTTATTGCCACATCATAATTGTACACATGTACAGGGTACAACGTGGTTTACAATTCAGGCAAATATTCTGACCATGGTCAATTCTATTTGTTGCTGCCCTGGTCTAATCCCTCATCCACTGCTGTTGTCCCGCTCTTGCATCCTTGCCAAACTGTGATGAAGCCCTCCCTTCCTAACTTTGATAATGGAGAATCCACTACCTTCAAGACTACCATCTAGTGGGAGCCCTTAGTCTTTCTTCTTGCAGTCTATTCTGGGTCCTGGTTCTGCCCTGGGGGCTGCCACACTTAGAATGACAGATAGATGCAAGCAGGTTACATCCCAGGTTGACCTCTCTGAATCTCCCAAATCATGTTGGGTTCATAGCTCCTTGGCCATCATCTGTGCATGGTCCATTGCTTTCTGAGTGGGATATGGGCGATGAGAAAGGAGTGAAGAATAATCATAACTCTCATCCGGCCCTAGCCTAGGAAGTTTTGTGTGGGTCTGGGACCTTGTCCCTACTCAGCAGAGATTAGGGTATTAACCATGCAACATCTGGAATCCAAAGTCCCTCTGTTCCTACCTGAGTCTGATGCATGCTCCTGAGGCATCACACAGAGGCAACTTCCACAAATGCCCTTAGGAAGACCAAATGGTTGTACCAAGCCTCAGGTCCAGCCAGTTGCCCAATCAAGGCAGCCCAGAAAGAAGTCCAGGCACAAAAAGCGAAGATGGGAAGGAAAGTAGTAAAGGGTGTTTAAGCAAATGCATTTCTTCCCCAAGGGAAGGTGCCCCTTGGCTGGTACCATGCCAAGCCCTTCGCAATCCCTGTGACCAACATCAGCCCTTTCAACACCCTACACTCGAACAACTTCAGTGTTTCTCAGAAAGGAGCAGTTATATTCACAAGTGGCCAAGGTGCACCCTGATTATTTCAGATGTGGCTTCAAATCTTTCAAGGAAGCATCTTGCCTCTGTTCTCCCTCTAAATCATCCTCCACATTGCTGCCAAAGGGGTGTTTCTAGAACACTGACCTGATCCCACTAGCCCTCTGCTTAAAGCCTTTTGAGTGATTCTTCACTGTCTCCAGGGTAAAATCCAAACTCCTTTAACGCCTTTATACTGTCCCAGCACTCCGCCTGGGGTCATGGCTGGCCCCTCTCCACGTGTACCCTGTATTACATCTCTCACACATCCAGAAGCTCCCCCAGAAGTCCATTCCTCCTTATACTGCACACCCTTGCCTGTGCCAGTCCCTCCCACCCACCCAGCTTCATCACCTGGGGGAATCCTTACCGTTTCTTTAAGAATCAACCCCAGCCTCACTGCCTCTGGGAAGCATTCTGTGACCGGGCTGAATGAGCTGCCTCTTCGATATTCCTATAGCTCATCTACTTATCCCTCATATAAGTTGCTCTCATCACAGACTTCTGTACGACCTTTTGATCTGCTCATTTCCCCCACTCACCTCTGAGCCACACAATGCCTGGTCTTGTGAACAGGACGTATACTCTGCACAGACACAACATTTATGGATGGATGGCCTGTGATGACTGAGATAACGGACGACCTAACCAGTATGACAATTCCTGCACCCTGAATGTAGACCACTGTATCGGTCAGCTTTGCATTACTGCAACAAACACCTGAGAGGAGCTTCTTAGGAAGAGAGAAGACTTATTTTGTCTTACATTCCTGGAGGTTCACAGCCCCAGATTGGCAGCCCCGTTAGTCTGGCATCTGAAGAGAACAGCAGATGGTGGGATTCATGCAGAGAAAGGATCACATAGCAAGCCAGGAAACAGAGAAACAGGTCTAAGATGGTACTATCTGACCTGGTGACTGCTAACCACATGTGGTGTTTAAGTTAATTAAATTAAAAAAAATTAAAATTTTATGACCTCGTTCATTCTAGCTATCAGTGGCTTCCATACTGGACAGAATGTTCTGTTAGACATTGTTGCTCTAGGACAAGAGCCTCTGAACCAAGGACACAAAGCAGATAATACGTACACTCTGCCTTCAGGGAGATCAGAATCTGACCTAGCTCCAGGAAATCCTGGCCCTAGCATTCTCTAGATCAACCGTCCTTTGGAAGGACAGCTGATGATGGCTCATCAGATATTAAGCAAGCATTTCCATCTCGCCTACAGTGTGCTTCGTACTCATTTTTGCATGTATGTAAATGATCTCTGTGGTGATGAAGTAAACAATCATTTTGAAATTTCTTGCTCCTTAAGATTACCCTTTTTTTATAATTACCATATGGCACACTGATTTGCAAGGGTGTTAAGAGACATAATTAATGTTTGTTTGGAACCCTGCCTGTCAGAGTTGTTATTAGAGGATTCATGGAGATTCTGCTGGAATGGAAAGTCTAGGGAAAAAACCTTAGTTTAGTCAGGCAGAGGCTCACAAACAGTGTAAGGAATTCCACAGTTAGTTGTAACTTAGCACTCATAGTTTCCAACTATTTATTGAGTGTACACTAATGTTTGGCAAATGAACAGCAGAAAGAAAGTGTGGTTCCTGCTGGAGACTTATCATTACTTCCTAATGAGGGCCCCTGACATCCATAAAAACTGTTGTCACTGAGATGAAGCTAAAGAGGTGTGGAAGGTACTGACTGGTAGCTTAAGCTGTCCCTACCTTGATGGGGCCATCATAAACCGGCTGTTGGCTATGTGGGTCCAGAACTAAATTATTCCCACATACCCAAAAGGGATAAATAATCCTCAGGAACATCATCATTGTCAAAATGATAATCATATTTTATAGCACTAAGATAGGACTACTGTGCCAAGCACTGCTCTAAGCTGTACATGTTACCCCCAGTAATCAACTGCTTTGGATTGAGTCTTGCAAAATTAGAATTTTGAAGGATTCTAAAGTGTGCTAGCATATCCCAGTGACCAAACACTGATATTGGAATATGTTCAAGAATCAGGCTATCTTGGAATTCTGATGAGAAACCCAGAGGTTGCTTGGTGCACTGCTAGAGAGAGGCTCCATGTTCTGTCTAGCATCCGCACCTCCCCCAACCCAATTGATAAGGGTCTTAGGAAAGCTACTGAGTTCATTCCTTTGCTCCACTTCTGTTTGTTATTTATTTATTTTCATTCTATTTAAAAGAGAGACAGACATTTTCCATCCCCTAGTTCACCCCTTAATGCCCACAATAGCCAGGATTGGCCAAACTGAAGCCAGGAGCCAGGAACTCAATCCAGGTTTCCCATATGGGTGGCAGAGACCCAAGTACTTAAGTCATCATTGCAGGTGGATCAGAAGCAGAACTGGAATTAGAACCCAGGGATCACTATGTGGAATGTCGGGTCTCCCAAGTTGTGGTTTTCTTTCTTTTTTTTTTTTTTTAAGATTTATATAGTTATTTGAAAGGTAGAGTTGAGAGACAGAGAGAGAGAGAGAGAGCACACAAATTCCATCCACTGATTCACTCCCCAAAATGACTGCAATGGCCAGAATTGGGCCAATCTGAAGCCAGGAGCCAGGAGCTTCTTCCAGATCTCCCACATGGATGCAGAGGCCCACGTATTTGGGCCATCTTCTTCTGCTTTTCCAGGCACATTAGCAGAGAGCTGGATCAGAAGTGGAGCATCTGGGGCTCAGACCAGTGCCCATATGAGATGTCAGAGCTTCAGGTGGTAGCTTTACCTACTATGCCACAGCACCAGCCCCGTTTTTTTTGGTTTTGGTTTTTTTGTTTGTTTGTTTGTTTCTAAGATTTCCTCATCTATTTGAAAGGTACAGTTACAGAGAGAAGGAGAGAGAGAACAAGAGCTAAGTTGTGTCTTACCCACTGCACTAGACTCCTGCCCTGCCCTCCCTTCCAGACACTGTTGATGAGTCATTAGTGGCCACCTGACCCAAACAGGCTGCTAAGTCTGCTCCCCCAATGCTTGCTCTCCAACTGGAGAAAGGAGAGTGCTTCTCCAGTGGCAGGCGTTAGAAGCTGTAAACCTCTGCCTTCTCTACCATCTGGACAAAGTGTGTAGGAAGAGAAATGGGAGCCAGCACGTGGGGAAAGGTTAAGCCACATGCAAGTCCTGTTCCCCTAGTGTCCTGAGTCCAGCCTCATCTCTGGCTCCCTATCAGTGTGTGGTGTTCACCCTATCCTTGCGTTCCAGCATTTGACTGCAGAGTTTTCTTTTTCTTTAAAGTTTATACTTTTACGAGTTCAAGCTGGGTAATGTATATGCACAATAAGCCCATAGAGAAACAGGGAAAAGAGGGCTCTTTTGCACAGAGCCCATAGTCTTTGGCAGTTCCAGCAGGTGAGGTGGGCAGGAGGGCAGCTGGGTGAGGTGCTGACCTCACAGGATTTAGGCATCCTCCTGTCGTCTCAGTGGCCACTCCCTCCCCACTTGTCACAATCCCACACTTCCTGTCACAAGCTCCTGCCAAGTAAGAGATGTCCACACTCCCACAGTCACCCACACACAAGTACTAGGCTCTGGGCCCTGGGAAAGCCTCATTCTTGCACGCTCCTCAAACCCCATGTCTTAGAATCCCAGACCGGTGTGGCGCCCCTTGCTCCACGGTCCACTTCACCCGGGGCAACCGCCAACACCTGTTCTGTGGCTCCGTGCAGTCCTGGACAGGCAACAGGACACCGACTCTACTTTGCCAGGTAGCCTGGATGGCTGGGAACCACTCGCTTGACCTCAGATTTTTCAATTGCAACAAAAGGGACTTCTGATGAACACAGTTGCCCTCAGATAGGTGCCAAACGCCATAGTACAGCATAAAGGCTCTACCTGGCCTAGGATCTGTCTTCTGACCAGCTTCATCTCCTGTCATGCTCCTCCTGTGCCTGCAGCACCCCCTTCTCTCCTTCCTTGTATAAGTCCCTGTATTTTCTGCTCAGCTAAAAGCTCAGGGAGATGGTCAACACTATGGCAAAGCAGGTAAAGCCACCAACTGTGATGTCAGCATGCCATATGGATGCTGGCCTCTGATCCGACTGCTCCACTTCTGACCCAGTTCCCTGCTAATGCAGCTGGGAAGGCAGTGGAAGATGGTCTAGGTGACTTGGCCCCCGCCAACTACATGGGAGACCTGGAAGAACCTTCTGGCTCCTGGCTTCAGCTTGGCTCAGCACTGGTAGTTGTGACCACTGGGGGAGTGAACCAACAGATGGAAGATTCTCCTCTCTCTCTCTCTCTCTCTGTCTCTCTCTCTCCCTATCTCCCTCCCTCCTTTCCCCCATTTCTCTCTCTTTGCAATTCTTTCAAATAAATAAACAAATCTTTAAAAAATAATGATAACAAAATCCAAACTCAAAGAGGATCCAGAAACCAAGATGGCAGCCGAGGCAGAGGCTCCGGCAACCCCGACCCCACAGAGACGCCAATGTGAACAGCTGCAGGCACGCACTGAGTCACCTTTGCCAGAGCCACGGGAGCCAGGGGAGAGACCTCAGTGCCTGTCTTGGTCTAATCACAGGAAAAGTCTGAGGAAACCAACAAGGGAAGAGTCGCCCCCGTCACCCCGCCCCCAGCTCCCAGGAGCCCGGGGTGGAGCGGCTGAATCCCAGAGCCAGGCTCGCACGATTATTTGGAGCCTCCAGAATCAAGTGGCCTCTGCCACCCCTCCCCAGCCGCCGGCAGAAAGAGAAACCCCAGCAGCATGGAAGGCTGAAGAGGGAGCTAAGAGCCAGGCCTACACACCAGATAAAGCCCAAGCACCTTTAGCCCCAGGCCAGTGCTCAGCCAGCCTCCAGCTTGCTCAGCAGCAGACAACAGAGCTCTGAGCTCCGGGGGTTGGACTCACCTGGACACAGGTAATTGCCAGCCTCTAGTGGGCCTTGTGGACACCCAGGGACTCTATGGAATCTGTGACTGTGAGAACCAGGGGTGAGCAGCCTGAGGCTAACAAAGCAGCACTGAGCATATCCTAACAGTCCCTTTCCCGGGGCCATGACCAGCATCCCGAGGGCTGTCTTTGTCACTCTGCCCTAACCTTGGGCAGACAGTCAGGGCCACAGGACGGTGTCTTGGTGTGATGAGGAGCTGGATCCCAAGCTGGGTGTGTTCCAGGTTCTTCCCTTCACTCAAGGAAAGAATTCAAGGAGGAAGCATAAGGGATCCCGGAAGTAAGATTCATTTAAAGGTGTAGTGCACACAGACATGAGTGCAGGTGGCTGCTATTCATGAGGGACGAAGGCTGCTGTCCCCAGCAAGGTTGGGTTTGTCCTTTTATAGGGTAGGGGTGGGGCCCAGGGCAGGGCCTAACTGAAAATCCAAAGGAGGCAGAGTATGGGTGAGGCTTGAGTGCCCCTCACTTCCATATCCCTTTTGCAGGACTCTTGGAAGTGCCACAGCATCTCCACGTGGGGCTGCAACACACATGTGGTCAGCTCTAGGAAAGTATCATGGTGTCTCCCACATAATGGGACATGAGGCTCAAGTGCATGATGGGAAACGGGTGTGCTGAGCCTGCAGTCACATTGGATATTTCCTGCTAGGATAGATGCAGAAGGGGTACACAGGTACTACTGGCAGTCCTCAGATTCTCCTCATTCACTAGCTACCTACCTGTCCACGTCACTGGGACTCAGGGCTGGGCTGGTAAAGGCCAACACTAGGCAGATCTTGGTGGTCTCCATCCAGAGGCAAGTTCCTGTGGACAGTCTCTGGGCTTGCCCCAGTATCAGGCAGGGAGACCTGCTCCTGATGAGATAGAACAGTTTTCATGTGTATCACGACCAGCCCCTTGCACGCATGGTGTGCACCCCCAAGATTAAACAGGGCCTAGTGACTGTCAGACCCAGGTGAGACCCATTTACAGCTTACCTGAGTAGCTGAGAAGGGGTCTCTACCACCCCTACCTACAACCTTGAGAAGATAGCAAGAAATCACAGGAATGTTTTGGAACCCAGTGCTAAGCTGACAAAACACCAGCATTGAGCAGATCCTAACAGTCCCTTTCCCCAGGCCAGTGCCTGCAGCCAGAGCTTCTGGACCTGTCTCAGGGCCCAGTGGAGTTCTGCCATCCCAGAAGGGCAGCCTCATGCCCCAGCCAGCACCAGCAGGGGCTGATAATTATGGATGGGGCAGTGCATCCACCTCAGCAGCAGAGAGACCACAGTAGGGTGAGCTTTGGTCCGACCCCAGGCTGCACCGGTCTTGGTGGGCTGAAGGCTCGGGATATAATCTAGCAATGTGGCATTTATGGACACAGGTCAGGGAGTCTGAGCCTATCACGGGCCCAGGAAGAGGTTTGCAGGGATGGACTACCCCTTGATAGGCACTTCCTCAGTGCATTCTGAACAACATATCAACTGCAGATTTGGGACAAATTTGTATCTGGAGAGAATTTTAAGACCAAATCCATAAAAATTTGTCAACAGCAGATGTGGGGCAGACTGAAACTTAGGGTGCTATCTATTGCTGAAATAGCATTAAATATCCAATAGGCTCAGGAAAAAAATAAACAGACTGCTTAGAATTTCTAGAAAGACACTCACAGATGAAGCCAGATTATTGTAACTAATCCTTAAATAAGCAGGTGACATTGTACTCCAGCAAGCACCATGAATTTACAGGGAGCCATAATCTCACCTAAAAGGCAAAATAAGGTGCCAGAAACCAGCCATCCAGGAATTGAGATTTCAAATGCTTAAGTGAAGATTTCAAAATAACTGTTTTACGGAAACTCAATGAAATTCAAGAGAACACAAAGAAATGATTCAATATTTTAAAAGATTTGCTAGAGAGAGATAAGTAATTACACAAAATCAAGGAGAAATTCTTCAACTGAAACATACACTAAGTGAAATTTAAAACATAAGACACAAGTAGACTAGATCAAACAGGAAAAAAAATCAGTGAACTTGAAGACAGACTATTTGAAAATATACAATTTAAGGAGAAAAGGGAAAAAGGAAAGGAATGAAGAACACTTATGGGGGGCCGGTGCGTTGGCTCACTAGGCTAATCCTCCGCCTGCGGCACCAGCACCCCAGGGTTCTAGTCCCAGTTGAGGCACCAGGTACTAGTCCCAGTTGCTCCTCTTCCAGTCCAGCTCTCTGCTGTGGCCCGGGAGGGCAGCGGAGGATGGCCCAAGTGCTTGGGTCCCTGCACCCGCATGGGAGATCAGGAGGAAGTACCCAGCTCCTGGCTTCAGATTGGTGCAGTGCCGGCTGTAGCAGCCATTAGGGGAGTGAATCAACAGAAGGAAGACCTATCTCTCCGTCTCTCTCTCACTGTCTATAACTCTCTCTCTCTCTCTGTCTCTCTCTCTCACTGTCTAATTCTGCCTGGCAAAAAATAAAAAAAAAAGAACACTTATGGGAAATATGAGACATCATGCAAAGAGCAAATATTTGAGTTATTGGGATTTAAGAGGGACTTGACAATGCCAAAGGGGTAGAATGCATATTCAAAGAGATAATGGCAGAAAACTCTCCAAATCTAGAGAAATATGCAACATATCCTGTATCTGGATACAGATACAGGAAGGCAAGGGTCACCAGTCAGATTCAACCCACAAAGTGTACTCCAAGTTATGTTACAGTCACTATCTCCATGTTAAAAAATAAACAGAATACTCTCCAACCTACAAAGGAAAAGAAGCAAGTAAGACACAACAGGGACCCAGTTCACCTGACTGCAGACTTCTCAGAAGAAATCTTACCAGCCAGGAGGGAGTAGAATGAGACTTCTGTTGTACTGAATGAAAAAAAAAAAAATTGCCAGTTAGTATTAGCAGACACTAGTCTTGTTTATGTGATCCCTTTGACTCTTAAACCTATCATTATGATCAATTGTGAACTGAAACTTATCACTTTGACTAGTGAGATGGCATTGGTACATGCCACCTTGATGAGATTGAATTGGAATCCCCTGGCACGTTTCTAACTCTACCGTTTGGGGCAAGTCCAATTGAGCATGTCCCAAACTGTACATCTCCTCCCTCTCTTATTCCCACTCTTATATTTAACAGGGATCACTTTTCAGTTAAATTAAAACACCTAAGAATAATTGTGTGATAATTAAAGAGTTCAACCAATAGTATTAAGCAGATAAAAAAAATACTAAAAGGGATAAAGTATTAAGTTGTTCAAGATAGAATTAAAAACGAGAGAACAATCCAACATGGGAAGTGGGATACACAGCAGACTTACAGAATGGCAGATGTCCTAAACAGCACTCTGGCCTCAGAATCACCCCTTAAGGCATTCAGATCTGGATGAAGAGCCCATGAGAGTATTTTAGGCATGGAAAGCCAAGACACTCTGGGAAAAAAAAAAAAAAAAACCTAAATGAAAGATCTCTGCAAGTGAGATCCCAGTGGAAAGAACAGGCCATCAAAGAAGGAGATTTCTTTCTCTGAAGGGAGGAGAGAACTTCCACTTTGACTATGACCTTGTCTAAATAAGATCAAAGTCGGCGAACTCAAAAGGCTTCCATACCCTTGGCAACTCAGGACTAGAGCCTAGGGTGATTACTGATGCCATAAACAAGAGTGTCAAATTGTTAAGTTAACAACAGGAGTCACTGTACACTTGCTCCTCATGTAGGATCTTTGTCCTTAATATGCTGTACAATGTGAATTAATGCTATAACTAGTACTCAAACAGTACTTTACACTTTGTGTTTCTGTGTGGGTGTAAACTGTTGAAATCTTTACTTAATATATACTAAATTGATCTTCTGTATAGAAAGAGAATTGAAAATGAATCTTGATGTGAATGGAATGGGAGAGGGGGTGGGAGATGGGAGGGTTGTTATGGGGCGGGGGAGGAAGCCACTGTAATCCAAAAGCTATACTTTGGAAATTTATATTTATTAAATAAAAGTTAAAAAAAGAACAACGGAAAAAAAAAGAAAAAAATTGCCAGCAAAGATATCCTTCAGATATCAGAGAAGATAAAGACATTCCCAGACAAGAAAAACTAAATTTATCACCACAGATACGTGTTAGAAGAATTGCTAAAGGGAGTTCTTCATACTGAAAGAGATGCTGACCTATCAGAAAGTAGAAAACTTACTGCTAAGAATAACTTCACAAACAAATTCAGAGTGCTCTAGTAAATGAAAAAGGTGCATATATCATTTATATCTTTAATGTGTAGATTAAAAAAAGATTATAATCCCTACATTAAAATGTTGGGTAAGAAAACATGGTGTTGTCGCACAAAAGAGCAAGCCACCACCTGCAATGCTGGCATCCTCTATGGGCTCTGGTTTTAATCCTGGCTGCTCCACTTCCAATCCAGCTCCCCACTAATGCACCTGGGAAATCAGCAGAAGACCCACAGCCTTGGGCCCTTGCATGCATGTGGGAAACACAGATGAACCTCCTGGTTCCTGGCTTCGGCCTGGCCCAGGCCCTGCTGTGGCAGCTATTTGGAGGAATGAACCAGCATATGACAGATCTTTCTCTCTGTGTCTACCTCACTCTGTAACTCTGCCTTTCAAATAAATAAATAAATCTCAAAAAAAGAAGCATTTTTTAAAATTTATTTGACAGAGTTAGACAGTGAGAGAGACAGAGAGAAATGTCTTCCTTTTCCATTGGTTCACCCCCAAAATGGCTGCCACGGCCGGAGCTACATCAATCCAAAGCCAGGAGCCAGGTGCCTCTTCCTGGTCTCCCATGTGGGTGCAGAGGCCAAAGCACTTGGGCCATCCTCCACTGCCTTCCCAGGACACAGCAGAGAGCTGGACTTGAAGAGGAGCAACCAGGACTAGAACCCACCGCCCATATGGGATGCCGGCACCGCAGGCAGAGGATTAACCTGGTGAGCCATGGCGCCGGCCCCCAAGAAGCAATATTTAAAAAGCTCATATGTAAACTCAAAAATTCAAAATGTAGGGAGGAATGGAGTACAAACATAGAGTCCTTCATTGAGATTTTTATATGTGTTTTTTGTTTGTCTCTTTCCCTGTCTTTATAACAAACCTTAAGTTATTATCATTTTGAGATAGCTTTGTATAGCCAAAGGAAGTTTTTTTAAGGTTTATGGTACCACAAAGCAAGGACATATAACAGGCTTACCAAAAATACTAATTAAGAAATAAGACTACACCACTAGAAAAAAATAATTTATCCACTAATGAATATTATGAGAAAGAGAAAGAAAGGAGCTATTATAAAAATAAAAAACAAATATCAAAATGGCAATAGTAAGATCTTGCTTATCAATAATTACCTTAAATGTTGATGGACTAAAGTCTCTAATTAAAAGACATAGATTAAAAAGCAGAACTCAATTATATGTTGTGTATGAGAAACTCACTTCACCTCTAGGGATACACATAGACTGAAAGTAAAAGCATGAAATGAGATATTTAATGCAAATGGAAGCCAAAAGAAAGCAAGATTAGCCACATTTCTATCAGGTAAAATATATTTTAAATCAGAAGCAGTAAAAAGAGATCAGGAAAGTCATTATATAATGATAAAGAGCTCAATCCAGCAAGAGGAAATAAGACTTATAAATATATATGCATTTGATACTGGCACACCCAAATACATAGAGCAAATATTAATAGACCTAAAGGGAGAGATAGACTCTAATATAACCATAGTAGGGGACTTTAACACCCTACTTTCAGAAATGAACAGATCATCTAGACAGAAAATCAACAAAGAAGCAGAATCAAATTACACCCTCGATCAATTGGACCCAATAGACATCTATAGAACCTTCTATCTAACAAATGTAGAATGTACATTCTACTTAACAACACATGATATATGTTTCAGAATATATCATATGGTAGGTAACAAAATAAATCTTAACAAATATTAAAAGATAGAAATCATATAGAATATCTTCTCTGACCACAAGGCAATAAAACTAGAAATCAATAATAAGAAAAACTTTGGAAACCACACAAATGAAATTAAGCAACTTACTCCTGAACAATCAATGAATCTAGGAAGCAATCAAGGAGGAAATTTTAAAATTTCTTGAAATGAATAAAAAATAGAAAAAACATACCTTTGGGATACAGAAAAGCAGCAGAAACCAGATCTATGGGATACAGAAAAAGCAGCTCTAAGAGGGAAGTTTAAAGAAGTCAATGCCTCCATTAAAACAAAACAAAACAAAAAAACACTAAGTCAGCACTGTGGCATAGTGGGTAAAGTCACCACCTGCAGTGCTGAATCCCATATAGTCCCCGGTTCGAGTCCCGGCTGCTCCACCTCCAATACAGCTCTCTGCTATGGCTGAGAAAGCAGTAGAAGATGGCCCAAGTGCTTGGGCCCCTGCACCTGCATGGGAGACCTGGAAGAAGCTCCTGACTCCTAGCTTCGGATGGGCCCAGTCCGGCCATTGTGGCCATTTGGAGAGTGAACCAGAGGATGGAAGACCTCTCTCTCTCTGTCTCCATGTCTCTGCTTCTGCCTCTCTATAACTCTTTCTTTCAAATAAATCAATTAATTAAAAAAAACTCAAATAAACAACTTATCACTCTACCTCAAGGAACTAGAAAACAAGAAAAAATCAAATCTGAAATTGGTAAAAAGAAAGAAATAATAAAACTAAGAGAATAATAAATGATATCAAAACCAAAAGACAAAAATAAATCAATGAATTAATGACTTGGTTCTTTGAAAGGTAAGCAAAATTGGTAAATCTTTAGCTAGACTAACAAAGAAGAAAAGAGAGAAGATTCAACAATGTAGAATCAGAGATGAAAGTGGAGACATTACAACTATCATACAATTTAATAACCTAGAAGAAATGGACAAATTCTTGGACACAAACACTTTACCAAGCCTGAATCATGAGAAAGTGGAATACCTAAACAGACCAATAATGAATAATGAGATTAGATTAGTAACACAAAATCTTCCATCAAAGAAAAATCCTTGAGGGAGCCCCGTGGTACAGTGGGTTAATACTCTGCCTGTGGTGCCGGCATCTCATGTGGGCCCAGGTTCTAGTCCTGGCTGCTCCTTTTCTGATCCAGCTCTCTGCTATGGCCTGGGAAAGCAGTGGAGAATGGCCCAAGTCCTCTGGCCCCTGCACCTGCTTGGGAGACCGGGGAGAGGCACCTGGCTCCTGGCTTCAGATCAGCGTTGCTCCAACCTTTGCAGCCATCTGGGGAGTGAATCAATGGAAGGAAGACCTTTCTCTGTCTCTCCCTCTCACTGTCTGTAACTTTACCTCTCAAATAAATAAATAAAATCTTTTTAAAAAGAAGATGAAAAGAAAAACCCAAGACCAGATGGCTTTACTGCTGAATTCAACCAAACTTTCTAGAGAATTAACACCAAAAATTTTTGAAATAATTCAAATGTAGAAGAGGATGGAATTCTTCCAAATTCATTCTTTTAACCTAGCATTAGTTTATAGAAAAACCAGCCAAGGAGAGAAAGAGAGAGAGAGAGAGAGAGAGAGAGAGAGAGAGAGAGAGAGAGAAAGTAAAGCTTAGAGGCCAATATCCTTGATGAAGATGAATACAAAAATCCTCAAAAAAAATACTTAACAAATTGAATCCAACACCACATTAAAAATAGCATTCACCATGATCAGGTGGGATTCATCACAGAGACACAAAGATGGTTCAACACATTCAAATCAATAAATGTGGTACACCACAAAACTGAATTAAAAAACAAAATTCATATGGTCATCTCAATAGATGCAGAAAAGGAATTTGATAAAAGTCAACATCCCTTCATGCAAAAACTCTGACCAAATCAGGTATAGGAGGAATATACCTCAACATAATAAAGGGCATATATAACAAGCCAACAAGTAACATCATTTTGGATGGGGGAAAGCTGAAAATCTCTCCAAGATCTGATACAGAGTAAAACAGCTTCAACATAGTGCTGGAGGCCCCAGCTAGAGCAATTAGCAAAGAGAAAGAAATAAAGGATAATCAAATTGGAAAGGAGGAAGTCAGTTTGCCACTGTTTGCATGTGACATGATCTTATTTATAGAAAATCCCCAAGACTCCACAAAAATAATGCTGGAACTAATAAACAAATTCAGAAAGCTTCTGGATAAAAACTCAACATAGAAAAATCAGTAGCATTATTATACAATAGTGAATCATCTGAAAATGAAGTAAAAAAAAAATCCCATTTCCAATAGCTATAAAAAATACCTGGAAATAAATTTAACCAAAAGGCAAAATATCTCCACAATGAAAACTTATAAATCATTGATAAAAGAAATTGAAGAGAACACAAAGAAATAGAAAGATATCCCAATGTTCTTAGATTGAAAGAATCAATATCATTAAAATGTGCATAATACCCAAAGCAGTGTACAAATTCTATGCAATCTCTATCTCAAAATATCAATTATATTTCTAACGGAACTAAAAAAAATCTACTAACTTTTGTGTAGAACCATAAAAGACCCCCCAAATAGCCAAAGTAGCTTGAACAAAAAGTATAAAGTAGGAGGCATTACACTACATGACTTCAAAATATATAAAGCTATAGCAATTCAAATAACAAAGTATTGGCATAAAAACAGATCTATAGACCGATGGAATAGAAGTAAGCCCATTCATCTACAGTCCAACTAAGCTTTGATAAAGATGCTAAGAACATTACTAAATGATCTTCTGTAAAAATAAAAAAGAAAGAAAAGAAATTATCAGTTCCCAACTTGACTCTCACTGGGATTAAACATGACAATAGGTCTGATCTGATTTCATCATCATTTAAAAAAATCATCTATTATTTTTCACTTTATGTTTCTGTGTGGGAGCAAACTGTTGAAATCCTTACTTAATGTATACTAAGCTGATCTTCTGTATATTAAGATAATTGAAAATGAATCTTGATGTGAATGGAAGGGGAGAGGGAGTGGGAAAGGGGAGGGTTGTGGGTGGAGGGATGGTATGGGGGGAAGCCATTGTAATCCATAAGTCGTACTTTGGAAATTTATATTCAATAAATAAAAGTTAAAAAAAAAAGATGCTAAGAACATGCATTGGAAAAATGATAATTGTTAATAAATGGCTTTTGACAACTGGAAGTTTACATGCAGAAGAACAAAACTAACCCCCATCTCTCACTATGTACAAAAATTAGTTCATATGGATTGAAGAACTAAATGTCAGGCACGAAACTTTGAAACTATTAGAAGGAAATACAGGAAAAACACTTCAGGACACTGGAATGGGCCAGGCTTTTCTAGATTTGACCCCCAAAGTACAGAAAATAATAGCAAAAATAAACAAATGGGGCTTTATCAAATCAAAGAGCTTTTGGACAGTTAAAAAAATGATCAACAAGGTGAATTTACAACCTACATAATGGTATACATATTTTCAAGTATATATCTGATAAGGGGGGTTAATATGTAGAGTATGTGAGAAACTCAAACAACTCAATATCAAAAAATCACAAATAATCCAAACAAAATGAATAGCAATTCTAAACAAACAGTTCTCAAAGGAAGACATACAAAAGGCCAACAAGTATTTGAAAATATGTTCAATATCACTAATCATCAAAGACATGCAAGTCCAAACCACAGTGAGATATCATCTGCCTCCAGAAACATTGGCTATTATCAAACAGACAGAAAATAACAAGTGTTGGCAAGGCTGTGGAGAAAAGGGAACCCTTGCACACTGCTGGGGGAAGGTAAATTAGTACAGCCATCGTGGAAAACAGTATGGAGGTGCCTCAAAATATTTAAAAGTAGAACTACCATATGACCCAGCAGATCCACTCCTGGTTATATACCCAAGGGAAATGAAATACATCTGTGGAAGACATGTCTGCACTCCCATGCTTATTGCAGCACTATTCACAATGACCAAGACACTGGAAACAACCTAAGTGACTGTCCTTTGCTGAGTAAAGACAGTGTGGTACAAACACACAATGGGGTATTATTCAGCAATCAAAGGATGAAACTTTGTCACAACTGGAAATCATTATATAAAGTGAAGCAACGCAAGCACAAATGGAGTCTAAGAAAAGAGGTGATCTCGTAGAAGTTAACAAATTGGCAGTTACCAGAGGCTAGGGAGGGGGTATGGAGGGAAGCATGGGGAAAGGTTGATTAATGGGCACTAGATTATAGCTAGACAGGAGTATGAAGTTCTAGGTTTCTACTGAGTAGTAGGGTGACTATAGATAATATTGACGTACTGCATATTTCTCTATTAAAGAGATAAAGAAGATAAGATTTTGGAATGCTTTCACTATAAAGAAATGTTAAATGATTAAAAACATAATATATTTATCCTGAGATATAATAAATATAATATACTGATAGGATATTACACGATATACACACATGATGAAACACTACCTAGTTTCCTGTAAATATACATAATTTCTGTTTGTTACAACGAAACCTGGTCATTTGCAACAAGATGGAGGAATTTGGAAAACATCAAGCTGAGTGAATTGAGCCAGTCCCAAAGGGACAAATATCATATGTTCTCCCTGATCAGCGACTACTAACTGAGCCCCAAGGGGGAAACTTGTTGAAATGAAATGGACACTATGAGAAACAGTGACTTGATCAGCTCTTGTCCTGACTGTTGATATACAATGTAATATTTTATCCATTTTAGTATTTTTTTTTGTTCTAGTACCATTGGTTGAACTCTGTAATTAACACACAATTATTCTGAGGTGTTTAAATTTTAACTGAAAAGTGATCCCTGTTAAGAATTTGGAAAACATTATGCTGAGTGTAATAAGCCAATCCCAAAGGGACAAATACCACTTGTTCTCCTTGATAGGTGACAACGAACTGAGCACCAAAAAGGAAACCTGTTAAAGTGAAATGAACACTAGGAGAAATGGTGACTTGATCAGCCCTCACCCTGACTGTTGATGAGCAACTTGATATGTTATCCCTCTTAGTATTTTTTTTGTTTGTTCTACTTAATACTTTTGGTTGAATACTGTAATCAATAGACAATTCTTCTTAAGTGCTGAAACTTAACTGAAAAGTGATCACTGTTAAATGTAAGAGTGGGAATAAGAGAGGGAAGAGATGTGCAATTCGGGACATGCTCAAGCTGACTTACCTCAAACGGTAGAGTTAGAAACATACCAGGGGATTCCAATTCAATCCCATCAAGGTGGCATGTACCAATGCCATCTCACTAGTCCCAGTGATCAATTTCTTTTCACAATTGATCATAATGATAGGACTAAGAACCAAAGGGATCACATAAACAAGAATAGTGTCTGCAAATACTAGCTGATAGAATCAAAAAGGGAGAGAATGATCCAACATGGGAAGTGAGATACACAGCAGACCCATAGAATGGCAGATGTCCTAAACAGCACTCTGGCCTCATAATCAGCCCTTAAGGCATGTGGATCCGGCTGAAAAGCCCGTGAGAGTATTTCAGGCATGGAAAGCCAAGACACTCTGGGGGGAAAAAAAACCTAAATGAAAGATCTCTGCGAGTGAGATCCCAGTGGAAAGAAAGGGTCATCAAAGAAGGAGGTACCTTTCTCTGAAGGGAGGAGAGAACTTCTACTTTGACCATGGCCTTGTCTAAATATGATCAGAGTCAGTGAACTCAGGGGGCTTCCATAGCCTTGGCAGCTCATGACAAGAGCCTAGGGTGATTACTGATGCCATAAACAAGAGTGTCAAATTGTTAAGTCAACAACAGGAGTCACTGTGCACTTACTCCTCATGTAGGATCTTTGTCCTTAGTGTGCTGTACATTGAGATTTAATGCTATAACTAGTACTCAAACAGTATTTTTCACTTTATGTTTCTGTGTGGGAGCAAACTGTTGAAATCTTTACTTAATGTATGCTAAACTGATCTTCTGTATATAAAGAGAAATGAAAATGAATCTTGAAGTGAATGGAAGGGGAAAGGGAGTGGGAAAGGGGAGGGTTGCGGGTGGGAGGGACATTATGGGGGGGAAGCCATTGTAATCCATAAGCTGTACTTTGGAAATTTATATTCATTAAATAAAAGTTTGAAAGCAAAAAAAAATTTTTAAACAATAATAACATAAAGTTCAAAATGTTTCACAAAATTTTTTTTTAAAAAGATCAAGGAGGGGGGCTGGCACCGTGGCATAGTAGGTTAATCCTCCACCTGCGGTGCGGCATTCCATATGGGTTCCAGTTCTAGTCCTGGCTTTTCCTTTTCCTATCCAGCTCTCTGCTATGGCCTGGGAAAGCAGTAGAAGATGGCCCAAGTCCTTGGGCCCCTGCACGCACGTGGGAGACCCAGTAGACACTCCTGGCTCCTGGCTTTGGATCAGCACAGCTCCGGCCATTGCAGCCATTTGGGGAGTGAACCAACAGAAGGAAGACCTTTCTGTCTCTCTCTCATTGTCTGTAAGTCTACCTCTTAAATAAAAATTAAAAAAAAAAAGTTCAAGGAGGATAGTGCTGTGTGCATTTTTTTTTTAAGATTTATTTATTTATTTGAAAGGCAAAGTTACAGACAGGAAGAGGCAGAGAGAGAGAGATCTTCCATCCACTGGTTCACTCCCCAAATGGCCGTAATGGCCAGTGCTGGGCCCATCCAAAGCCAGGAGCCAGGAGCTTCTTCCAGGTCTCCCATTTGGGTGCAGAGGCCCAAGCACTTGGACCATCTTCTGCTTTCCAGGCCATAGCAGAGAGCTGGATCGGAAGAGGAACAGCCGGATCTCAAACTGGCACCCATAGGGGATGCCAGCACTGCAGGCGGAAGCTTGACTTACTATGCCACAGAGCCAGCCCTGGCTGTGTGCATTTTGTTCACTGCTATATTCCCAGTAACTACCAAGTGCCTAGCTTATTCTTGATGCCCAATAAATAGCTGTGGAATGAATTAATGAGTTGGTGCCACAGAGGAAGTTGCAGAGACCTGAAGACATCTCATCCAACCATTGGAGCCCGTGAGGTATCCTGGCCTTCAACAGAATCTTTGCTCTAGCTCAAGAAGGCTCTGCCTGATTTTCAGGCCCTGTTCCATGGACACCCAGACAAATCTGGCCCTGCTGATTGCCCTGTAAGTTCATTGCAGAGTATCCCTCTCCACTGGCAAGTCTCCCTTAGGCACAGTTCCATGGTTTAGGTTCAAGGCCAGCCAAGTAAATGCAAATAAAGATGTGAAAATCTCCAGGTCGACTGAGGCTTGATAGACTTGGGACTCCTAAACTCCGTTTTACTGACTGCCTTTTACTAACTGCCAATTTTATTAACTCTTGGACATTTCCAAAGAAAGCTGATCTCATTCTACAACATTCTCATTCTTCTTCATTTTGTTCATAGAAGGGAGTCTTGGCTTAAAGCTGTAGGGTTTCCGTGTCTCTTGTCATCATCAGAGTCTTCATCATTGGAAAGATGCGGATAGCAGCAACTGCAGCCTCGCGGTGGGGTGGGGGGGGGGGGCAGCACCAATAGCTTCCTTCCTCCACACCTGTGGCAGCAATTGTTAAGATGCCCACATCTAATGTCAGAGTGCCTGGCTTCAATTCCTGGCTCTTACTCCTAACTAATGCAGACCTTGGGAGGCAGCGGTAATGACTCAAATAATTGGGTTCCTGCCACCTGCTTGGGAGATCTGGATTGCTCCCAACTCCTCACTCTTGGCCCAGCCCAGCCCAGGCAGTTGGGGGTATTTAGGGAGGGAACCAGCTGATGGGAGCTCCCTCTCTCTGTCTCTCAAAGTAAATTTAAAACAAAATTTTTAACGATATGGAGAATAAAACTTCACGGTCATATTTTTCTCTTCATCACTTAAATCCATGCAGAACCCTTACATCAACTCCCTTCCTCTGTGTCCCATTCCCTGGCCTGTCTTCACTTTTCTGTGCTCTGGAGATCACCACTGGGATGGCTAATTGCATGTGTCAACTTGACTGGATGCCCAGATAGCTGGTTAAACATTATTTCTGGGTGTTTCTGCAAGGATAGTTCCTGAAGAGATTGACATTTGAGTTGATGGACTGAGTAAAGCAGATGGCTCTTCCCATGAGGGGGTGGGGGTGGGGGCCCATCCAGTCCGCTGAAGGCCTGGACAGAACACGAAGGCAAGAGGGAGGCTGAATCCACCCTCTGCCTGACTGCTTGGGTTGGGATGTTGCTCTCTTGCCCGCAGTGCTCCTGGCTCTCAGTCCTTTGAAGCGCACCACCAGCTTTCCTGGGTGTCCAGTTTACAGGCTGCGAGATGTGGGATGTGTCAGTCAATACTCTCTACAGATAGATGATGTGTGGGTGGGTAGATATGTAGGTAGGTAGGATGAAAAATAGATTTACTTGTGTGTATGTACACACTCTCCTATTGGCTCCCTCTGTACAGAAGCCTGATTAATGTAACTACTAACAGGCTATTGGAGGCTGCTGGGCATCAGAAGAGAGGAGGCAACCATCTAGAAGAGAAAAATCCAGAGGCCACAAAGGGAAAGTGCTTGAATCTCCCCTCCACCCCCTCACTCAAGTGCTATCTTTCCCAGTGGCCATCCCCCTCCCGAGCCCCCACAGCCTTCCTGAAGCAGCCCGAGGCCATCTCCAGGGCCAGCCTTAGTGGCAGATTGCTGGGCTTTGCAGTTCACAGTTTGCAGTCCTTGGCTGGCTGCCAGAGCACTTCATTTCTCATGACTTTTCTTGCTGCAATTCATTTCCCTGTGATTGGAGACAATTAGGATGCCAGCAAATGGCAGGCCCAGCCCTGCTTGGCAGTTACATCACCACAAACATGTGTATACTGCCCACTGGGAGCAAGTGCACTGCTAACGAGGAAGGTTAATTACAAAGTGAGGGTCACCCCAGCAGGGCCCCTCACCACATTCACCACATTTCAGCCACTCTTGGAGACAGGCCAGGCACTAAAGCCTTGGCTGGAAAGACCAAAATGATTTGTAGCAGCCCTTTTGGAGAGAGGGTCACTGAGCCCTGCTTAGGGGTGCAAAAGAGGTGGGATCCCAGCTCTCAAAAATATCCTGTCAGCAAGAATCTCAGAACTTCCTTCCCCAAAGGTAGCCTAGAAGAATCACGAGCTTTGGACTCCCTGGCATGCTTGCTGTACTCCTCATTCTCTGTCCCCCTGGTGACTCATGCCATTGAGTCCCTACTCTGCTTTTCTGCTTCAAGACACTTAAATACATCCTAAGCGAGTCTCAGCTCTCCCACACCAGAAAGGATCATGCCCTAAAAAACTATCAACCAGTCTTCCTTAATGTCCTGGGGAAAATGACATATGGGAAGTTCTGTCTAAACATGACCTATTGACTCAACAAGCAGTGCCTGTGCTAACCGACGATCCCCGCCTTTCACATGTTTCAGTAAAACCTAGTCAGGAGCAGCTTCTGTGATACCTTACGTTCTACCTCTTCAAGCTACCGCAGTTAGGTCAAGCATCACCTTTGACATCTTAACTGGAAGACAAGCCCCAGCATCACAGAAGTGGAAAGAATTGGAAGGAAACCTGTGTTCTGAGCACAAAATGAAATGGGCACTCGGCTCAGAGAGGGCTGTAAGGATGAGCCTATTGGAATCCACTTCATTATGGCAGAGAATTCTGATTGCTTGCAATAATCCCTCTGGCTTGCCCTTGAGGATTTTCTTGTGTCTTCAAAAGGTCTTTTTCTGCACTTTTTTAAGTCCATTTTCCCCTCATACATGGACAAAATGAAACTGATTCCTAGAAAACAATTTATATATTTCAGCTGTATTTGACCCAAACCCTTTTCTTGGTGAGGAGTTAAACCAATACGAAACATCTGTAAGGGATGAGGACCAGCAAGTGCACAGTGCAAGGAGGGAGTGGCAGAGCATCAGGCTCATGGGACAAACAGAAGCCAAATAACAAAAGCAAAAGAGTTCGTATCGTGTCTTGTGGATGAGTAACAATATTTAACAGTTTTTTTTCCAGAAGAATGTTATCATTCACATATACACTGCCAAAGGCATGTGCAGATTTACACACAATTCCTTCACTGCAAGCTATAAATCCCTCTTCCATCTCCCATCAAGAAGCACCTCACCATGCATGTGATTTAGGATAATGTTATTACAGGAACCAAGTGTATCCATCATTGTAGTCAAACGAATTATTCACAGTATGTAGGGCTTTAACTCTTGTGAATAACAAGTTTCTGACAACATGCTGAGAGTGTTGTCTGTTTTGCTTACTGACATGCCGCCAACCCCCGCAATGGTCATTGACACAGGGCAGGTGCTCAGTATCTATCTGTGGGATGGACGGATGGATGGATGGATGGATGTATCTGCCTTAGAATTGATGTGACAAACCAGCGTGTCATGACTCCAGCAGCTGGGAACCAGTGTGGCTGGAAAGCACATTGCCACTGAAAGCTTTTAAGCAAAGGCTTGACAGGGTCATGTTCATGTTTTTGAAAGATCACTCTGCCTGCTGCGTGAAGGATGGATAGGAGAAGAGCCCAGCAGCAGGGAGACCTGCTAGGAGGCTGGTGCAGTGATGCATGCAGGAAATGATAAGTTTCTGAACCATGACGTGGAGAGGATGGGGTAGATTCAAGAAATATTTAATAGAACTGAGCAGATCTTAATCAAAGAATCTCTTTCCCATCAAGTCACTAAATATGATCAATTACCAATATAGGCCAGAGCAAGGACCAGGAATGCTCATCAGCCTGAAATCACAGGGGCAAAGCCCATCTGACTTGAATATAAGCAGAACAGGAAGCCACCTTTATATTACAGTGTCAAGAGCACATGCAGGAGCCCAAATTCAAACAAACCTGTACCACTCACTGCTGAAATGATGCCACTGAGGCAGTGTTTCCTGGTTTTGAGCCTTGCCTCTCCAGGTGATTTACTTGAGAAGTGGGGAGAGTAATATTTGTTAAGTATAAAAGCCATTCTACACACATTTACTGAACGCTCACATTGACCTTGCAATTTTAATATTGCTAAGAGGAAACGGAAGCTTAGAGAAGATATACAAATAACAAGTGAGAAAGCTGTGATTTGAATTTAGGTCTCTGTGATTTCTTTTTCCTGGGTGAATCCTAACCAATGCCATCATCATTACAGTTACTATTGCTTTCTCTCTATTTTGTTCCTTTGACAAATACAAGAGTAGTGGGCCTGAGGAAGGAGGAATTGGTGGGGGTTCTTAGAGTTGTGCATGTTGCAGACAAGATAGGAAAAGTTTATATGTAATACACATGTTCAATTTTATACCTTGACAGTGAAGGCCTGCGCTAGGAAGTGGACAGCAACAATCGGGGCCAGACAGGCCAGTGAAACTGAGGCTTCTGAGCCCCTCATTGTCATGAGCCATGAGTTATTAGATACCTGCAGAAGCTCCCAGGTGAGGGACACTACGGTTTGAAATAATGGCTAAACCCAAACCAAGGATATGAAAGTGGAAACAAGGAAGAGAAGCTTTCTCCATATTTTCCCAGAATAATGGGAGGAACCCCACCCGCCCTGACCCTACGAGGAAAAGTTGCTGTTTCTTAGAAGTTTACTTTTAGTTTGAGGGGAGAGTGATCCAACATGGGAAGTGAGATACTCAGCAGACTCATAGAATGGCAGATGTCCTAAATAGCACTCTGGCCTCAGAATCAGCCCTGAAGGCATTCGGATCTGGCTGAAAAGCCCATGAGAGTATTTCAGGCATGGAAAGCCAAGACACTCTGGCAAAAGATCTCTGCGAGGGAGATCCCAGTGGAAAGAACAGGTCTTCAAAGAAGGAGGTACCTTTCTCTGAAGGGAGGAGAGAACCTCCACTTTGACTATGACCTTGTCTAAACAAGATAAGAATCGGAGAACTCAGAGGGCTTCCATAGCCTTGGCAACTCATGACTGGAGCATAGGGAGACTACTGATGCCATAGACAGGAGTGTCAATTGGTAAAGTCAACAACAGGAGTCACTGTGCACTTACTCCTCATGTGGGATCTCTGTCCTTAATGTGCTGTGCATTGAGATTTAATGCTATAACGAGTACTCAAACAATATATTTCACTTTGTGTTTCTATGGGGGTGCAAACTGTTGAAATCTTTACTTAATGTATACTAAACTGATCCTCTGTAAAAAAAAAAAAAAAAAGAAGAAAGAAAGAAATTAGCAACTCCCAACTTGACTCTCACTGGGATTAAACATGACAATAGGTCTGATCTGATTTCATCATCATTTAAAAAAATAATCTATTATTTTTCACTTTATGTTTCTGTGTGGGAGCAAACTGTTGAAATCCTTACTTAATGTATACTAAGCTGATCTTCTGTATATTAAGATAATCGAAAATGAATCTTGATGTGAATGGAAGGGGAGAGGGAGTGGGAAAGGGGAGGGTAGTGGGTGGGAGGGATGGTATGTGGGGGAAGCCATTGTAATCCATAAGTCGTACTTTGGAAATTTATATTCATTAAATAAAAGTTAAAAAAAAAAGAAGTTTACTTTTAGTTTGAAGATTTCTCATTTTATTAATTATATCTTGTTCCTCTCTTCCAGAACTTAGTACTTGTCCACACCTGAGGCATCGTTATGTCCTACTTTGCAGGTCCTGGAATTTTCTTTCCTTCTTGTTTTATTTCCTGGATATTTTATCACCTAATAGAATGGGGTTGTAATATCATCCTTCATGGAGATATCTTTCTCTGAAGGGAGGAGAGAACTTCCACTTTGACTATGACCTTGTCTAAATAAGATCAAAGTCGGCGAACTCAAAAGGCTTCCATAGCCTTGGCAACTCATGACTAGAGCCTAGGGTGCTTACTGACGCCATAAACAAGAGTGTCAAATTGTTAAGTCAACAACAGGAGTCACTGTGTACTTACTCCTCATGTAGGATCTCTGTCCTTAATGTGTTGTTCAATGTGAATTAATGCTATGACTAGTACTGAAACAGTATTTTACACTTTATGTTCTGTGTGGGTGCAAACTGATGAAATCTTTACTTAATATATACTAAATTGATCTTCTTTATATAAAGATAATTGAAAATGAATTTTTTTTTGACAGGCAGAGTGGATAGTGAGTGAGAGAAGACAGAGAGAAAGGTCTTCCTTTTGCCGTTGGTTCACCCTCCAGTGGCCGCCATGGCTGGTGCGCTGTGGCCTGTGCACTGCGTTAATCCGAAGCCAGGAGCCAGGTGCTTCTCCTGGTCTCCCATGGGGTGCAGGGCCCAAGCACTTGGGCCATCCTCCACTGCCTTCCCGGGCCATAGCAGAGAGCTGGCCTGGAAGAGGGGCAACCGGGACAGAATCCGGCGCCCCGACCAGGACTAGAACCCGGTGTGCCGGCACCGCTAGGTGGAGGATTAGCCTATTGAGCAGCGGCGCCGGCCGAAAATGAATCTTGATGTGAATGTAATGGGAGAGGGAGCGGGAGATGGGAGGGGTGTGGGTGGGAGGGAAGTTATGGGTGGGGGGAAGCCATTGTAATCCATAAACTGTACTTTGGAAATTTAAATTTACTAAATAAAAGTTTAAAAAAAAATCATCCTTCATGAGCAGGGTGTGTCAGCCAGATCTTAATAGTGCCAGAGCTAAAAATAAATTAATTTCAGTCTATTGGTATAAAGATGTGCCCTGGCTTAGTGATTCTAATTTTTTGTTGTTGTTACGTAAATTAACCCATTTATTATAGGCTACTGATGTCTCAAAATGGCACCTCTCCCGCTCTTTCATTTCTGTCTTCTGGTGGCAGACTTTACTGTGAAGGCAGAAGTGGTGTTGTACATCCAGGCACTACCAGCTACTGCTTATTTTCATGTGGGAACCGCATGCCAGATCCCCACAGCTCCTCTTCATCTTGCTTTTGCCACAGAAGGAGTAAATGTACTTGCATGCTGGCTGATTTTCCAGAGGAAGGCACCATCGCTGGTCCTGTATTACCCATGATCTCAATGTTCTTGGTGAGTTGAGCCATATTACAGCCACCTAGCGACAAGCCCAGAAAGGCTTACTGATTTTGAAAGTTTGAGACTTGTGCATTGAGTTTATTACATCAGGACAAACAATAAGGAAAAGGGAGATGGTAGAAGTTAAGCAAAACAAGCAACAAAGCAGATAGAGGGGCAGAAGTTTGATGTCATAATTAAGACACTGGTTATGATGCCCATAATCTATATCTGAGTGCCTGGGTTTGAGTCCTGGTTCCACTGCCATTTCTAACTTCCTGCTAATGTGCACCTTGGAAAGCAGCACTGTTGTGGGAGACCTAGATTGACTTCCTGGCTCTTGGCTCTGGCCCTAGATGCAGCTCCAGCCATTGTAGGCATTTAGAGAGTGAACCGGTAGATAGGAGATTCTCTCTCTCCCTCTCTGTCTCTCTCTCTTTGTGTGTGTGTGTGTGTGTGTGTGTGTGTGTGTTTCTCTCTCTCCTTTTTACCCCTCCTTCCCTCTCAAATACATAATTTTTAAAAATTAGATAGGACAAGAGTTGTACTCTACATGAGGGAGAGTACAGGGGCAGCTGGGTCAAAGCCAAACAATGGGTTGGTCACTAGCTAAGCACCAGTGAGGGCAAAGTACATCAGACCCTCTGATAATTAGCTTTGTTAGCTCTCTCAGAACTGAGTGGGGGGCAGGCCTCTAGTCTCATAGTTAAGCCACAGCTTGGAATGCCCTTCCCATATTGAAGTGCCTGCCTTAAGTCCCGGCTGTTCTACTTCCAGTCCAGCTTCCTGCTAATGTGCACTTTGTACGGTAGCAGATGATGACTCAGGAAGTTGGGTGTCTGTCACATACATGGAAGATCCAGACTGAGTTCCCAGCTCCCAGCCATTGTAGGCATTTGGGGAGTGAACCATGTATAGGAGCTCTTTGTCTTCATCTATGTGTCTCTCTGCCTTTCAAATAAAAAAAAATGAATTAAAAAAAGAGAATTTGTCAGGTTCAAGAGCTCTAATGAATGGTAGCCAAAGTCGAAAGGCACAGACTGATAAGCTAAATGCCAAGCCATTGACTGCTAGAAAAAAAGCGTTGAGTGCTAATTGGTCTGAAGCTCACACCCTCCCCCTGGATAACACTAAGAAATAAACTGACAGTATCCTGGCCTTTGGCTCTCAGTTTTCCTAGACCTTTTGAAATACTTCCCTCTGTGAGCAGTCAGTCAGTATAGGTGATGACATTAAAGCTCTTTCGAGCCTTCACATTCTAGGAAAACTTCCTGAAATTACCCTGAATTCCCTCGCAGTGGTTACATCCATCCATTTATCCCCTTCATTTAGTAAATACTTATTGATGCCTACTGTATTCCCAGCAATGTTCCAGCAGCTTGGGCTATAACTGGTAGGAGAGATGGGATCTCAATTTTTGTGAAACTTACATTAAAACAGGGAGACATCCTGCCTACAGGGAAGCAAACACAATTAACACAGGCAGAGCAGACCTTTAGCTTAGCACTTCAGACACCTGGATTCCACACAGAAGTATCTGGGTTCAACACCCAGCTCTGGCTCCTGACTCCAGCTGCCTGCCAATGCAGACCCTGGGAGGCAGCAGTAATGGCTCAAGAGGTTGGGTTCCTGCCACCCATGTGGGAGACCTGGCACCCAGATTCAGCCAGTCCAACTCTAGCCATTGTAAGAATTTGGGGAGTGAGCCAGGAGATGGGAGCCTCTCCGACCCTATTATTCTCTCAGTGTCTCTCTGCCTCTCAAATATATTTTTAAAAACTTTTTGGAAAATCACTACAGAGTGTGTGAAGGGTACGTGTGAGCACAGGACACTGTAAAACAGAATAGAGGGCCTCCTTAGATAGGGTGCGACTGTGTCATTTAACCAGCGAGCTGAAGAAACCAAGCTTTCACACAAAGGTGGGCCAGAGATCCAAGCAGAGGTAAGGCATCTGCCACCCCTTTGGGCTGGGAAAGAATTTGGCATGAAAGATGATCTGTGTTGCTGGCATACAATGAGCCGGGGGAGCACTGTGTGTGGTGAAGTTGGAGAAGAGTTGGAACAGGTCATGCAGAGCCTCGTGTACTATGATAAGGTGTTTGGATTTCATGTGATGAAGTGGAATGAGAGTTGTGGATGAATTGCAAGAACCCAAGTGATGGGATATGAGTTGTGTTTGTTAGAGGCCACCTGGCTGCTGTGTGGAGAGTGTATGTGGCTTGGGTGGCAGTAGTGTGGATTCTAGGAAGGAAGTAAATTGAGTAGAGAGACATTCAGAAAGAATTGAGACAAGCATTTGGCTCAGCAGTTAAGATGCCATGTGGGATGCCTGCATTGCACGTTGAGGGTGCTTAATGGAGTCCCAGCTACTCTGCTTCCAATCCAGTTTCCTGCTAACGCACATGCTGCAGGCAGCAGGTGATGGATCAAGCAGCTGGGTCCCTAACAACCACATGGCAGCCCTGCAGTGGGTTCCAGGCTTCTGGCTTTGGCCTGGACTAGCCCTGGCTGCTGCTGGCATTTGGAGAGTGAACCAGCAGATGGAAGATTTTGCTTTGCTTCTCTTCTCTTTTCTTCTTCTTCCTCTTCCTTTTCCTCCTCTTTCTCCTCTTTCTTCTCTTCTCTCTCTCTCTCTCTGTCTCCCCATTATAAGTAAAGTGAAAATAAGTAAGTCAAATTGAAAAATAAGAAGAATTTACAGACTACCTGAAAAAGGATTTCCAGTAGGATCATGTAGTAAGAGATTAAACAAAGCATCTTCTAGGAAATGTTCTTCTACCAAGGTCAATACTCTAGGTTTTCAAAATACTGGGTGCCAGCCTGTCTGTATTGTGTGAGGTGTTCTCCAAAAAGCCTCTGGACCTGTTCACAACCACTGAAAAAGTCAACCAAGCAGCTGGAGATCATGGTCCTCCTAAAGAAACATCAGTTCAAGTAAGAGTGTTAAGGGCCAACTCTCTCCCATCTTAACCTCCTTAGTATGAGTGAGCAACGCAGCACATTTTAATTTACAGTCTCAATTAAATCACAGTATTAAGGTCACACTTTAGACACTCAGACACAACATTATTAAATCCTATCCACTTATGATTATTACTGTTGCTGTTATTAAAACTTTATAGGTATCTCTAGAGATCTTTTGAATGAACAGCAAATTCAGAGGCAATTAAATCTGATTTTTTTAAAATAAATGTTGCTGTCCAAGAGTTAGAATTAGATAAATGAACCATCAAGAACAATTTTCTATCGATTTTTTAATTTAGCCATCATCTATTGATTATCCATTGTGTGCTAAGCCAAGCACTGCTAAATCTTTGCAATTGCTCCATGCAATGGGTGTTCTTGCTTGAAAACCAAAAATCTAGGCTCACAGAAGATGTAGCCAGGTCAGAGTCACGAGCAGTGATTGCCACTAGGGTCTGGGACACAAGTGTCAAGGTCTTTTTCACCATGCTCTTGTGAATGTGCTTTTGTTTTTTAATGACTTTCCTGGGTTTATTAGCACCCTCATGCACAAAGGACCTCTGAAATAGGCATCAAGAAAAAAACAGTGAAAACAATGGCAAACTCAGTGCCTCCTAGAGGCCAGCAGATGCCAGATATTGGTGAGCGGTCCTTACAGAAGGAATCTGGGGCAAAGAAACTGTGGGAAACCAAGGTGCACACTCCCCTTCTAAGGAGGGCAGCCTCTGCTCAGCCCCATCTGCTGCTGGCAACACGGTCATGTGACCAGATCCTCTGCTTTATCAAGAAAGCAAGAAATCCAGACACAGCCACATAAGCTCTCCAGAGTTTTAAAGTTTGCAACAAAACTCAAGTGCTCTTCTAAAAAGCATGTATGCCAACACCAAGCAAGTCTAGCAAAATGAGTGTGCAGGCAGAATGCAGCCTGCAGGATACTGAGCTCTGACTTCCCCTGTACAGATATTTAAAGCATTATTTATGATTTGGAAGAATTTATAAACAACTTTTAATGCGCAATGATGTGGCTTGGCTCAGATACCTGTCATGTAGCCATCTGACTGAATTTGCCAAGCCTTTAATAAGGGCAATATGAAGACCATGGAGCACACTAAAAAATTCTTAGGATACACAGCAGGGTGATGCGCTTCTGATAACACATTAAATTTAAAAAGCAAACTACAAAATGATACCCAAGCAAATGTTTTATGTCTTAGGCTGGAAGGTGGTTATGAGAGTGAAAACACGTGAGAAGTTACCAAACTGCACAGATTTGGCCACTGAACAGCATGGACGTCATACCTCATGCAAAAACATCAATGAGGCCTGCGTTATGATTACCATTCTTGACAGTTTTGAATGCATATCTACGAGAACTTCAAGGAAGTACAGGCAAAAAAAAAACCAATTTGATTGTGTTGGCTGTGGCATAATGGAAGATTCTCTTTTTCCCTTTCTTCATGTTGATTTCTATTACCGTTCTTGCAACATTTTGCGGGGATAGAAATTCCTCAGAACATATTATCTTCAAAAAGAGCAAGAATAGAATTTAAGCTCATTTTTTAAAGATTTATTTATTTATTTGAAAGTCAGAGTTACACAGAGAAAGAGAAGCAGAGAAGGAGAGAGGTCTTCCATCTGATGGTCACTCCCCAATTGGCAGCAATGGACAGAGCTGCGCCAATCTGAAGCCAAGAGCCAGGAGCTTATGTGGGTGCAGGGGCCCAAGGAATTGGGTCATCTTCCACAGCTTTCCAAGGCCATTAGCATTGCTGGATTGGAAGAGGAACAGCTGGGACATGTACCAGTGCCTATATGAGATACTGGCGCCACAGGCGGAGGCTTAACCTACTATGCCACAGCACCAGGCCCCCGCCTTTCAAATAAAATGAAAATAAATTAAAAATAGGACAGGAATGAGTAATATGACCATTTTGCAAATAATCCTCAGCAAATAGGATGATAAAATTACCATTGAAATAGGCAAGGAGGTAGCTAGCAAGGAGGAGCTTAGATCTTCAGTCCCTCGTTGCAGCCCTGCCTGCACCACCCAGCTTCCTTCCTTTCTCTGCAGTGGAAAACCATAGCTTCCTTGAAACCACTGCTTAGAACTGGCATTGACCTTGGGGTCAGTGTTGTGGCTTAGTGGGTAAAGCCATCATCCGTGATGCCAGCATCCCATATGGATGCCAGTTTGTGTCCCAGCTGCTCCACTTTTGATCCAGCTCCCTGCTAATGGCCTGGGAAAAGTAGCAGAAGATGGTCCAAGTGCCTGGGCTCCTGCACCATGTGGGATACCCAGAAGAAGCTTCTAGCTCCTGGCTTCAGCCTGGTGCAGCCCTGGCCATTGTGGCCATCTGGAGAATGAATCAGCAGAGGGAAGATTTCTCTCTCTTTCTCCCTCTCTCTCTATAGCTCTGCTTTCAAATATATAAATATGTCTTTAAAAGAAGAAGAACTGGAACTTGCACTAGCCAAAAATAACCAATGAAGCTGCTGGTTTTGTCCCTGTGATAACCTTTAGTTCATTATAATCTCATAATACAATTACCATGGCTGACACTTCTACTTCCATCATGCATCTGACACCATGATACTTCCAAGATTTCCAAAGAAGGGCAAGGAAATGGGTAATATTCAAGGCATGGCCCAAATTCAACCCTTTATAAATATTCAATAAATCCTGTCCCAGGTACCACGGCCTATGCCTCCAAATCATATAGAGAGGGCCCCAAACCTCAGTGAGTGTAACTCACTTTTGAGCATGCTCACACTCCCTCTTGAGTGTGTGCATAATCTTTGTATGCAAACAAATCTTGCTTCTCTGCTAACACTTACCTACATCTCATCCTCAATTTCTCTCTTGCATTAGAGGCAGGAACCCAAACCTAGCCATCAGAAGACTTAGCGACTGGGCCTCCATAAACAACTGAGACTAGTCATCTGGGTTGAGGCTAATGCGGGGTATCAACCCTAATATCCTTGACACCCCTTATCAATTTTAACTCCTAAAAATATCTTTTTTAAAAAGTATTTGCTTATTTGATTGTTTGTTTGAAAGGCAGAGTTACAGAGAGAGAGAGAGATAGAGACAGAAAAAGAGAGATCTTCCATCTGCCTGGTTCACTCCCCAGATGGCTTTAAAAGCTGGAGCTGACCCAGTCCAAAGCCAGGAGCCAGGAGCTTCTTCCAGGTCTCTCACTTGGGTGCAGGGCCCAAGCACTTGAGCCATCTTCTGCTGCCTTCCCAGGCACATTAGCAAGGAACTGGATTGGAAGTGGAGCAGCCAGCACTGCAACTGGCACCCATATGGGATGCCAGCACTGCAGGTACATTACCCCCTATGCTATGCACTGGCCCCCTAAAAAAAAATCTTAAAATGCACCCACCTCACTGGTTTCCAAGTTATCATAATGTCTTCCTGGACCACAGCAAGAGCCTCCTCACCAACCTACCTATAAGTTCCTGGTAGTTAGGGGCTGCCATTGTGCCACCAAGGAGCCAAAGAGGTTAGTCAATCTACCAAGTCAAAGTTGGGAAGAAGGGAGTCAGAGTAAAGAGGGAAAATGACTAGAAATGAAGAATGGAAGGGACCATTTCTTTTGCTTGTTGAACTCCTTTTTCGCATGTGTCACCACACCCAGACTACACCATGTGAGACCTGGGCTTACATACAGATTATAATGGTATTCCCAGAACTAATGTACTTAGTACCAAGTTTATCTTGGAAATGCAAATTTAAAATCTCAGACAGAATCACCTGCCGAGAATGAGACTCATTCAGCCAGTACACTTGGTAAGGACTTATTATATCCCTGGCAATGTGCTTGACACTGGGAAAGCAAAGGTAAATAAGGCTACATAGTGTCTGATCTCTCTGAGTCAACCATATAGCAGGAAACGTAGTTATTAAGCAACTAATTACAGACTAATTATTTAATTACAATTTGTGATAAATGCTGTTGATGGGGAAATAAAGGAGACTGAGACTAGATACTGGGGCAAGGTGAGAGGTGTGAAATCAGAAAATGCTTCCCCAAGGTAGTGACTTGTGAACTGAGTGGAGCTTCATCCAGAAAGAAAGCAAAGGGAAGTGTATTTCAGACATAAGATGACTCTGGAAGCACTAAGAGGAAGGCAGTGTGCCGCCCAGCATACAGGGACTAAGAGCAGAGCAGTACAAGGTGAACTGCAGGTGGGAACTGGAAACAGCAGCGGATCCATCAGGATCTTTTGCACTAAAGGGATTTAAGCAAGTGATATTGATCAGAAGCCAGAAGATGATACCACAAGCTACTGGGTAGAGATGGTCAGAAAGAGGATAAGTAAGCTGCTTCCAGAACTATCTGAGAAAGGGAGCACCCTTTCCAGTGAATGGAGCTCTGATTAATCTGGCTTGCTTGTGTTTCATTTATCCTTCTACCCCGTGTCACACTGCAGCCACCATAAAGCCACAGATCTCAGTGAACTATCTTTCCAGAGCCCATCGGGTGCTGTGTCCCTCCTGCAGGCTGGAGATGTACCTGAAACAAGGACCTGCCCCTTGCTCTGCCCCCACAGTCAGCTTCCTTGCTTTGCTTCCAGCAGGAGCCGTGCCTGTTCCTCCAGTCTGGGCTGTGCAGAGGGTGAATTTGTCTGTTAATTTTCCACATGAGCTCATATGCACAATGAAGCACAAATGAGGAGCAGGACGTCGACACTGTCCCCAGCCGAGATATCAATTCATGCTTTAAATTGCTCCGAGTGACCCTGCTCACTGCTGAGTTCCGATTGCCATCCATCCTGATTTGTACCGAGTGGTCCTCCTGGAGCAGACAGCCCCCCGGCCTTCCCTGGGAGGTTTCACGGCTGCACCCCAGTGGCACACTAATGGCCCAGCAAGGAGGAGCCCAGGACTGAAGGAGAGCTTCCCCAGGGTGCACAGCCAGCTCGCACCACACAGCACAGCACAGGGCCCTGTCCTGCTCCTTGTCAGCCTGCAGACGCAGACTCACACCTCCTGCTCTGAGGCCACTCCCCTCCACCCTCCACTTGATGGCTCAGCTGATTCACCGCCTGGATCATTCATCTATTTCACAGCACATATGTGAGTGAGTGTCAAACACTCTGCTCAGTTCAGAGGAGAGAAGGTGAAAAACGTACCATGTACCAGAACACTAGAGTGTTAAGAAAAATAAATAAATAAAGCCTGTGTTCAGTGGGTATATGAATGATCTCAGGCCACCTCTGTAACTCTCTGTGCTTTAAGTTCCTTGGTTGTGAAATGGGTACAATATCTGTTTCCCAAAGTAAACAAAAGAGTACCATGTGCATAAATAAAATTAAGTTTCATGTTTGTGCTTGTCACTGTACCACATAAAACAGGCTGGATAGGTCATCACCAGAAGTGGAGATCACTTTTGGGGTGGCCTCATAAAACACCAGACGTGTGAAAAGGCCACACATCACAGGATTCCACTCACAGGAAATGTCCAGAATTGGCAAATCCATAGAGGCAGAAACCAGATCAGTGGTTGCCAGGGATTGGGGGAGGGCAGAATGGGAAGAGACTGGAATACAGGGTTTCTTTTAGGGGGTGATGAAAATGTTCGGAACTAGTGATGATGGTTGCACAACTTTCTGAAGATACTAAAAAGCACTGGATTGTATGCTTCAGAGGGATGGCATTTAAGGTGTGTGAATGACATCTCAATAAAACAATTACTTTATGTGTATGTGTGTTTATATATATGCACAACAAAGTAAATATAAGATTCACTTTGGGGGTATCTCAGGAGAAGAGCCTTGCAATATGAATCAAGATGACTGAGTTGGACACAATGGAGTTCAGAGCAAGAACTTCAAGAACATGTGGTGAGACTTGCAGGTGTCACAAGGCAATCGTGACACCTGTCACATCATGATAACAGCCACGCGCGGCCAAGGGCTATCATCTCAAGCAACACAATTCTGGAAGACTGAAGACCAAAAAGGAATCAAGGAAGGAAAGGCACACCCACTCGTCACAAACCTCCTAGTAGCTGGCCTTGCCCTTCAATCTACCTACCACCCCTCCCCAAACTCAGCGAGGCAGAGGACGCTATCCCTGTTTTGACATTTGAGCAAACTGAGGCAATAAAGAGGTGAAACAAGGTCAAGGAAAAAAGGAGTGTTGTTCATGGGTTGAGGACGAAGACACCTGGGCAAGAAGAGCTTGGATATAAAAGAGGGAACAGATGCCAGGCAGACGAGGGTTCCAGAGGATGTATGTGCAAGGTCATTTAAGAAGGACAAAACCTCACAGGGTAAAAGACGTCTTTTGCACACCACAGCAGAAAGCATGGAGTTAGGTTTGCCCTATAGTATTGGATGCCACAACCATTAGGGTGTACAGGTTATGCTATTTTTCAGCTGGGTCACTTGAACATGAACATCAACAGGAAGGTGTCTCCATTCAGCAAAAGCTGAGGTTGCAGCGACAGGGGTTGGTGACAGTGACACAGAACAGCCTGTGCTGCTCACTCAGCACCTCCCAGGCTGCCTTCTCCCCCTGGCCTTACCCACGCAGCCTCGCCACTAATCCCAGAATATTTTCACCAGTCCAGAAGAATCCCTGTAACCCATTTCCTATACCCCAACATCCACAACAGCCCCAACAGCCCTGGCTTCTTTCTCTTCTCCCTCTTCCTCTCCAGTCTCTCTCTCTCTCTCTCTCTCCTTTCCTTGGCGTCACTGGGTTCCATTTCTCTACAGGTCTTTATTTGGAAGCTCTTTCCTCTCCACCTTTATAAATAATCCAGGAGAGGCTTGCTCGGTCGCTCCTCTTTCATGCTAGCAATTAAAGTGGGTCTCTCTGAGGTGAGTCTGCTCCCTAAATCATTCATCAGGTAAGGAAACAGAAGAGGTACAAACTGCTTTTTCTGTGGTGTTTTCCTACAGACCCAGAGCAAGCTGGGTGTCCCACCAATGTCAGAGCATGCCACTCAGGCACAGCTGAGTGTCCCAATGCCCAACGCAGCCAGGCTCCCTGGGTGCAGGGAGGAGCTGCCCTCCCAACTCCTCAAGGTGGATTTTGACAACCTGAGGATTAAGGATGGAATAAAACCCAGTGCAGGTTTAGCTTCCTGGTCATAATAAGTCCCAAATGGAGATGTCTGGCTGTTTGGTAAGGTAACAATTCCCCGGGCCCTTAGGTATTCAGACTTGGGATGAAGTCCTGGCTCTGCCATTTCCTAGCTGTGTGGCCTTGAGCGAGTTACTTAACACCTTATGGCCCCCAGCTCAGCAAAGCCCAGTTGCACCATGTTAGAAACTGAAAATGTTTTAAAGAATGAAGAGATAAAGAAAACCACCATGTCTGCTGCACAGAGGATCAAAAGGCACAGGTGCATAGAAGACTCAGCTCTTCCACGCCTCAGGCCTGAGCCTTTCCTTCATCCCACTCTGTAGCTATGGAACGTGTCAGGCCAACCCTGCAGGGCTGGCCATGTAGGCAGCAGTGTCAGGTTTGCAGGACTCAAGCACCCCATGCAACAGCCCATGCATGACCCATGGATGGAAATCTCACCAGCCTGTCCATGGGAATGGCCCAGATTAGCCAGGTGGTGCCAGCCTTCTCCCTGATCTTGCTTCTTCCCACCATGGGAACCAAAATAACATCAAAAGACCCAATCCTGATTGTACAAACAAGGTGGGCTCTGTGATTTCCTCTTTTAATGAAACCGAGGTTCATTTTGCAGCCTCAGCATTAAAATCTTGATTAGTCACACATGAGAATCCTCCCTGGTCACAGCTGTCAGGAAGGGGTCAGGGAACAGGAGATGGGGATGCATTGATTTTGTGGATCGGCTGACTCAGGAACTCAGTTCTTTCTAAGCTCAGTACCCGAAACTATGGACAGAACATAGCTGCCTCTCAAACAAAACAAAACAAAACAAAAATGAATAAATACATGGATAGCATTCCAGGCAAAAGAAATGGGATAGTCAAAAAAGAAGAGAGCAGGCGTTTATTTAGCCTATTAAGATACCCAGATCTTGCACCAGAGAACAACCAGGGTTCAATTCCTTGCTCCAGCTCTGGGAGGCAGTGGTGATGGCTCAAGTAATTGGGTTCCTGTTACCCACGTGGGAGACCTGAATTGGGTTCCTAGTTCCTGGCTCTGGCCCCAGTCCCAGCCCTGCTCTGGTTGTTGCAGGTATTTGGGGAGTAAATCAGCAAATGGGAAGTTGTGTGCATGCTCTGTGTGTCTGTGCCTCTCAAAATAAATAAATAACAGGAAGATGTGAAAGAATATAGATGCTCGGGGAATGAACTCCATACAACTTGGTTTTGCAGAAATGTAGCATGTAAGAGTGGGGAATGAGACAGCCAGCTCTGGTTATGAAGGGCCTTGAGTGCAAGAGAAATGCAGCAGGTTGAACCAGTACAGGGAGCGTGAGGCGACGGGGAGGGGCACATCCAGGATAACTCTCAGGCTAGTGGTAGTGAACATTGTGCACATGGTACCAAGAAATGGGTTTTAGAAGAGAATTTTTTTAGGCCCCAGAAAAGAATAAGACTATCATTGGCACCAAGAGAAGGAACAGGTTCAGAGAGCACATCTGCATATCCAATACCAAGAACATGTGAAAGCTTGACCACCAAGTGCCCTGATTTTCATAGTCTCCAAGGAATTCTTTATCTCTTGGTAATCCACTCTTTTTAGCAACAAAATTACATATGAAAATTAAATTTGATAGGCAAAAAATTTAAACAGCAACTTTGCAAAAAATAAAAAAGATACATAAGTGACCAATAGGCATATAAGAAATATATTTGATATGATTAGTCATCAGGAAGTACAAAAATTCAAACCATAATGAGATATACCTTATACCATCAGGAGAACTATGTTTTTAAAAGATACATAACACATCAGGGCTGTGGAGCAGCGGGTTAAGCCATTGGCTATGGTGCCAGCATTCTATACGGGCTCTGGTTCAAGTCCCAGATGCTCTACTTCTGATTCCTGCTAATAAGCCTGGGAAAGCAGAAGAAGATTCCTAGAGTCCCTGGGCCCTGCTACCCACATGGGAGACCCAGATGAAGCTCCTGGCTCTTGGTTTCAGCCTGGCCCAGCCCTGGCCATTGCAGCCATTTGGGGAGTGAACCAGTGGATGGAAGATCCCTCTGTCTCTCCTTCTCTATCTCTGTAACTCATCAGGCCCAACAAATAAATAAATCTGTTATAAAGTAAAAAAAAAAAAAAAAAAGAAAGAAAGAAAGAATAGGTAATAATGAGATAATAATAATAGAATGTGGAGAAATTACAATCTAAATACTGATGATGGGAAGGTGATGCCTAATTACATTTGAACGTATTATAATGAACAGAATTTAAAAGATTGACAAAGCAAGGGATAAAACTAAGTGTTGACAAGGGTGTGGACCAACTGGAACCCACATGTGGGCTAGCAGGAATGCAAAATGCTACAACCACTTGGAACACAGTTAGACATATCTAACAAAGTTAAACAAAGTCATACCAGGTTGAGTTCCTAGGAATTTACACGGGAGAAATGAAGATGTCGTCACAAGGTTTGTGCAGCTCTAGTAGTAATATGCACAGCCACAAGAATAAACAACAGGGGCCGGCGCCGTGGTGTACTAGGTTAATCCTCCACCTGTGGTGCCGGCATCCCATATGGGCACCAGGTTCTAGTCCTGGTTGCTCCTCTTCCAGTCCAGCTCTCTGCTGGGGCCTGGGAAGGCAGTGGAGGATGGCCCAAGTGCTTTGGCCCTGCACCCGCATGGGAGACCAGGAAGAGGCACCTGGCTCCTGGCTTCGGATCAGAGCAGTTCCAGCCATTGGGGCCATTTGGGGTATGAACCATCGGATGGAAGACTTTTCTCTCTGTTTCTCTCTCTCACTGTCTGTAACTCTACCTGTCAAATAAATAAATTAAAAATCTTAAAAAAAAAAAAAAAAAGAAGAAACAACAGGGATACTCCAAAAAGCCAACTGAAGCTCAGAAACATTAGTCTGAGCAACAGAAGCTAGAGGAAGATGAAATAATTCTTCAAAGTGCTGAAATAAAATAACTGCTGGCCTAGATTCTATAAACAACAGCTATCTTCTAAAGCTACAAGCAAAGTTATCGTAAGCTAAAAAAATGGATTGTCAGAAATCATAATGGAAAGTTTAAATACTTTGAACTGAATGATAATGAATCTTAGTTAACAAAACCAGTGGGATGAAATAAAACTATGGTTAGAGAACAATGACAGCCTTTGAATTGATATGTTAGAAAAGAAGAAATTTGAATAATCTAGGCACCTATTTCAGGATTTGGAAAAAAGAATTTAACATACCCAGGAAAGGGAGAGGAAAAGAATCATAAAGATGGCAAATGAATAGTTAAATAAGCAAACAAGCAGTAGAGATATCAACAAAACTGTTTCTTTCAAAAGACTAATAAAATCGATAACCCCCATCAAACTTATCAAAAAACGTAAGAAAGAAAACAGAAATCACCGCGAGTAGAAATAAGGAGGGGAACATGCCTATAGACCCTGTAGACATTAAAAACACACTCCCACAATACACACAATAGGGTATAGAGAACTTCAGGAGCCCCATAACTGACAAAGAAAATAAGGTTGTGACTTTAAGATGTCCTAAAAAGAAATCTCTAGGCCCAAGTAGTTTCCCTGGGGAATTCTACTGAACATTTTAAGAAAATTTAACACAATCTTTCTGAAAAACAGAAGAGGGAATACCTCTGAACTCTTTAAAAGACAGGTTTCTCTGGCCGGCGCCATGGCTCAATAGGCTAATCCTCTGCCTGCGGCGCCGGCACACAGGGTTCTAGTCCCAGTCGGGGTGCCGGATTCTGTCCTGGTTGCCCCTCTTCCAGGCCAGCTCTCTGCTATGGCCCGGGAAGGCAGTAGAGGATGGCCCAAGTGCTTGGGCCCTGCACCCCATGGGAGATCAGGAGAAGTACCTGGCTCCTGGCTTCAGATCAGTGCGATGCCCCAGCCACAGCGCGCCGGCCGCAGCAGCCATTGGAGGGTGAACCAACGGCAAAAGGAAGACCTTTCTCTCTCCCTCTCTCTCTCACTGTCCACTCTGCCTGTCAAAAAATAAATAAATAAATAAAAAATAAAAAGACAGGTTTCTCTGATACCAAAACTAGACAAAAACTACAGACAGGAAAAGTACAGACCCATATCCCTCATAAAACATAGATGAAAAACATTAACAAAATGTTAGTAGATAAATTCAATGATATAAGAAAAAAATTATATATCATAACTAAGTCCATTCTTACCATGTTTATTAGTGATGGAAGCCCTATCCCGCACAATAAGGCAAGAAAAAGATATTACATGAAAAAATAAATACAAGTATACAAATTAGAAAGGAGGAAATAAAAGTCTTCCTATTTTCAGATAACATGATAGAAAATCTGAAGGAATCCACAAAGAAAATCTTACAGTGGACAAGTGAGTTCAGCAAGGTCACTGGATACAATAACAATATATAAAAGTCAATTGTATATCTAAGTGTTAACTAAAATGTGGAAAACGAAATTTTAAATAAGGTGCTATTTACAATTACAAAACAAATTTTTAAATAATGTATAAAGCATACATAGAACTTATATGCTGAAGGCTACAAAATTCTGAAAAGAAAATCTAAATAAATATATACACTGTACTCATGAATTGGAAAACTCAACATAGAAAGGTGTCAGTTCTCTCCAGAACAAACATATCATGTGAATGTAGCTCCTATCAAAATTCTAGCAAGATTTTTTGAGACCACAAAGAAGTACATTGTAAAACTTAAAAGGAGGGGCCAGTGCCGTGGTTCACTTGGTTAATCCTCTACCTGTGGCGCTGCCATCCCATATGGGCACCAGGTTCTAGTCCCAGCTGCTCCTCTTCTAGTCCAGCTCTCTGCTGTGGCCCGGGAGGGCAGTAGAGGATGGCCCAAGTGCACCCACATGGAAGATCAGGAGGAAGCACCTGGCTCCTGGCTTGGGATCAGTGCAGCACCGGCCGTTGTGGCCATTAGGGGAGTGAACCAACGGAAAGAAGACCTTTCTCTCTGTCTCTCTCACTGTCTATAACTCTACCTGTCAAATTAAAAAAAAAAAAAAACTTATAAGGAAAGGCAAAGAAACTAAAATAGCAAAATGAATTTTATGTGGAAGACCAGGATGGAGTTCCTGTCTCCTGACTTTGGCCTGGCCCAGACTTGGCTGTTGTGGCCATTCGGAGTATGAATCAACAGATCCCTCTCTCTCTCTGTCTCTCTATGTCCCTCTCTCTGTGTCACTATGCCTTTCAAACAAATCATAACAAGTAGAAGGACAAATAAAGGAAAAGAAGGGCTCTACTCAATTTTAATACTTACTGCACATGTGACAATAATCAAAATTGTGAGATACTGCCAGCGCTGCTGCTCACTAGGCTAATCCTCCACCTGCAGCACCAGCACTCCAGGTTCTAGTACCGGTTGGGGCTCCGGATTCTGTCACGGTTGCTCCTCTTCCAGTCCAGCTCTCTGCTGTGGCCCTGGAAGGCAGTGGAGGATGGCCCAAGTGCTTGGGCCCTGCACCTGGTTCCTGGCTTCATATCAGCGCAGTGTGCCGGCCGTGGCGGCCATTTCAGGGGTGAACCAATGGAAAAGGAAGACCTTTCTCTCTGTCTCTCTGTCTCTCTCTCACTAACTCTGCCTGTCCAAAAAAAAAAAAAAATTTGTGATATTAACAAATCAATAGATACATAGATCAATGGAACAGAATCCAGAACTAGACCCACAAATATCCCAATTGATTTTTACAAAGAGTTGAACTCACCTCAATGAAGGAAGGTTGATATTTTTAACAAATCATGTTGGAACAACTGGATATCTATGGGAGTAGGGGGACCTCTCCATCGAAATCTTACATAAAATTTAACCCAAAATGAATCACAAACTTAAACATAAAATGTAAAACTAAAACTTTGGGAAATAAACAAAAGGGAAAATCTTCAGGGCCATGTTTTCCATGTTCTTCCTAAAACTTTAGAATTTTACATTTGATAGAATAACTGGGAAAATTGAACTTGAAGAAAACAGTCACTGCCTCCTATTTGGACTCAAGCATTTGTGAGTAACTATCCATTGTACTCCACCTCAACTGGAAGCAAACCAGCAAAGGCAATTCTGCGGAACTCGAGCTCAGCCTGGCCGAGTTAGCACATGACAGACAAACGTATTTGGACAAATTTATGCTGACCACTACCTCACACCATGCCCCTTAAAATCAATTCTGGATGGATTGTACATCTCACTGTAAAAGGTAAAACAGTATATCTTCCAGGAGAGAACAGAGAAATAACTTCACAATCTTAAGGTTGCCATAATTCCTACACACACACATACACACACACACACAATTTCCCACATTAATATCAGGAAATTCTCCACATGAAAATGACAAGACATGGGCTGATGCTGTGGCATAGCCATCTGCAGTGCCGGCATCCCATATGGGCACTGACTTGAATCCTGGCTGCTCCACTTCTGATCCAGCTCCCTGCTAATGTGCCTGGGAAAGAAGTGGAAGATAGCCCAAGTCTTTGGGCCCCTGCACCCACATGGGAGACCTGGAAGAAGCTCCAGGCTCCTGGCTTTAGATTGGCTTAGGTCCAGACGTTGCAGCAATTTGGGGAGTGAACCGGCATATGGAAGACCTCTCTCTCTCTCTCCTCTCTCTGCCTCTCTGTAACTCTGCCTTTCAAATAAATAAATAAATCTTTTTTAAAAAAAAAAAGAAAAAGATAAGACACAGACCAAGACACTTAAGGTATGAAGGCAAGTCCTAGGCTAATGGAATGTTCACATCATGTATATACAACCCACAGAGAACTGTAGAAAGAATATATAGAGAATGTCTAAAAAACACTAAGAAAGGGCAGAAAATCAGGTTTTCTCAATCACTAATAAACATACAAAAAGATGTTTTTCAAGGAAATGTCAACTCAACCACAATTAAATACCACCAGAAATGGCTAGGATGGAAAAGAAGAACAGTCTCAAATGTTGGCAAGGAGGGAAACAGCTGGAACTCTGAGATCCTGTTGCAGGGAGTATAAATCTGTTCAACCCCTGGTAAAGCCTATTTGATAATGTCTACTAAAGGTCACTGCACCTGTAACCCAGGAAACCCATGATCTCATCAGAAGATAAATATAATCTAAATGCCCATCAACAATAAAATGGATTTTTAAAATTACAGTCATTGCACAATAGGATATTACAATGAAAATGGGTTAACTATCGTTATATGCAGCATCATGGTTGACTATCACAACATAATATTGAATGAAAGAAGCAAGACACCAAAAAAAAAAAAAAACAACTTTGGGTTATTCTATTTATGCTTGTATTTATGCTTAAAACAGGTTAAAAATCTATGGTGTTGAATGCAAAGTTGTATTGACCTTTGAAAGGAGACTTGGGATAATGAGAGGGGGCTTGGCAGAATTCAGAGGTGTTGCTAATGTTCCATTTCTTGACCTGGTTAGTGGTGTGTTGGATGCATTCCCTTGATGAAAACAGATTGGATTCACTTATGACTGATGTTCTTTTCTATGTGAACGTTACTTTTCAATAAAAATCCCATTAAAAAGTTAAATTTGAGGGGTCAGTGCTGTGGCACAGAGGGTTAACACCCTGGCTTGAAGCACTGGTATCTCATATGGGTACTGGTTTGAGACCCGGCTGCTCCACTTCCGATCCAGCTCTCTGCTATGGCCTGGGAAAGCAGTGGAAGATCTCTGCACCTACATGAGAGATGGGAAGAAGCTCCTGGCTTCAGTTGGGCGCAGCTCTGGCCATTGCGGCCAATTGGGGAATGAACCATCGAATGGAAGACCTCCCTCTCTTTCTCTCTCTCTGCCTCTCTCCCTGTGTAACTCTGACTTTCAAATAAATAAATAAATCTTTAAAAAAAAGTTAGATTTGAAATGGAGATGATCAAAAAATACTATACACAAAAAGGACTGGTGTTTTTAGATTGCCTAAGAGAGGATATTGGGGAACCCAAGGGGGACCAGATGCCTGAACCTGAGGAACTTATGAGGATTGAGTGCCAGGAGACAAAGAGCAGGTGGAGCCAGGAAAGTAAGCTGAGATACCAGACACAGAAGATGAACTCAAAAGATCCATGAACACAGAGGCAGAAATATAATCTCAGATACCGAAATGCATTTTAAAATGGAGATAGTGGTACCCAGGTGTTCGAGGACAAGGGCGTCCAAGACAAGCACTGCAGAGCAAGTAGATGATCTTACGCAGCAGCTTGTTTTAACCATTTATCCCAGTTGTTTTTAGTCTTGCTGTGCAATACTTCTTGGTCCCCAACTGACACAGAGTCACCTTGTAATCTTAGACTTAGAAGATAACTCCAACAGTTCCCAAAGAGTTTCAGTGGAGAAGGTGGATGGGAGTTGTACTATGCTGTATTTTAAATATTTAAAACCTCTCTCCCGCCCCTTTGAGGAAAAACAAGAATGTTTATAATACTATAATGAAATAAAAATAAAGCCATTCATCAAGAACCCTGTATTTATTTTCTTTATGTCTGAAGGTTGTTAAATCCTAATTATCCTGAACTATTTTCATACTGCTGAGCAGCCTCCACTTATGAAGTCAGTAATTAATATTCAATTTGCCTAGGGCTTTCAGATTTGCATGTTAATTATTGATTTCTTAATCACCAGGATGGGTATTTGAGAGCTTTAGAGAACACTGACATTTTGGTGAATGTTACAACAGAGTGATCATCTTTGTAGATTGGGCTTTTTAAGAAAATATTTCTGCAATCTTTTATTTTCAGATTTCCTCTCCACCTGCAGCTCTGTGATTTTCTTGAGGCATCTCCCCAGGCTTTGCACTGCTGTTTCATGATGGGATACGGAGTTTGGATCTGGAAGGGGCAACATCACCCTTTACACTTGCTGGATATTCCTTTATCAGTGTCGTTCCTCTGGCAGGGGGAGTGGAGACAGCAGGAAGAACACTGGCTGCCCAAGCAGAGCGCAGGCAGAGGAACCTGGGCCTAGTGTGGCTGAGACACTGGCGCAGTGACCTGGCCGTGGTGATTGTCTAGTGGAGCTACCCGGATTTTCCAAAGCAGAGGGCTCAAAGGGATTCTTGGTTGGTAACTGAGGAAACTGACCGGAGACAATTCTGATGGTGGATGACACTTGCAATCCAGGCAGACAACAACATCAAAGTTGTGGCCAATCAGTTTATTCACAACCACACTCCAGCCAGTCACAGGAGGACACAGACTAGGGTCTGGCTGGTTCCCAGGGGAGAGAACAGACACAAATTGGACATGCTGCTATGAATTTAGGTGACTGGACGGATGCTTCATCAGGAGCCACAGATTGAGTTGGGAGCCTGAGTATCTTCTAATCATGACCCTTCCATGATTAGAGTCAGAGAAGTAGTACGCACATAAATGACCCCTACACACACACACACACACACACACACACACCTTGCCAAGGACTCATCCTCATGAGTCAGCTCACAGAGTATTTTATGTGGAACAGTTCTGGAATTAAAAAAAAAAAAAGTACAAGATGTCTGGTGCTTCCATCAGTCGAGAAGAAAGCAGCTGAGATCAGGAGTAGATGTGCTTGGCCGGCTATGGAAGAAATGGGGTGGAGAAAAGACACAGCAGTGAAGAACAGGACAGGCAGAGGTACAAGAGGTTTGGATATGGAGTGGAGCCTCTGAAAAATAATTTTGAAATTACAGCTGCTAAACCCTGTTATTTGCTGTTTGACACCATATGGCCCAGACCATGAACCAGGTCTCAAAGAGAAAGGCTCCCACTAGACATGTGTTGAAAGGGTTGGGGTGGGAAAGGCAGCAGCTGTGTTTGCCCCCAGAAACCCACTGTCCTGGAACAGCAGTTCTGCTGCAACAGGTTATCAGTGACCTCCATTCAGAGTGGGGCCAGTACAGCTAGGACACTTGCCTCCATCAGGACTGGCTGGGAAAGGAAGCGGCCTGTGCCCAGGAGTAGCAGCTAGAAAGAGATGCTCGGACCAGGTGAGAAGAGTGAGGCTTCGCAGAAGGCTGCTGTGGAATTCCAGGACTGTAATTTACGCTCACCATCTTATTGATTCTGCTTAATGAATTAGTCCAGAGAGGGGATTTCCCAGCAAGAAACAAAACCAACTGAATAGCGTCTAAATACCAATGACCTCCGTAACTTTAAGTACCTTAATGTGGCGTTCAGTAGATTGGCTAGATTGAGTAAACTTAATTATAGTTGAAATCTTTAGAATTACCCAGGATGGTAAACATGAATTCATTATTTAAACAATTTCATGTAACTGTTTCAAACTCGGGGCATCACACCCGTGGATGTCCCAAGATGTTAAGAAACTCAAGAGGAAGCCAGACATTTGGCCACTTCCTGTCCATCTCCTTCAGATTCTGACCCACCCTGTTTCTGAAACATTTCTGCTCTGTGCTGAGCTCTCAACCTGGTATCCACATGGTCCAGCGCCATCTTAATGTGGCTCACCCAATACCCAATCACAACCCTTTCCTCATTATTAATAACTCCAATTCCTCACCTTCTCTGGATCCATTCCCTTCCACTGTCACTGGGCTCTTCCTCTTATTAAAAAGGAAAAAAAAATTCCTGCACCAAACCCCACTCTGCCCACCTTGATTTTAGTCATGTGATTTGCTTTGGCAAAACGGATGTGAGTGGGCATGAGTGAATAAAGGTCTGAAAAGTGCTTTTTCTGGCAGTGTCTAAGAAGTACCTTCCAGATCTCTGACACCTTCTTAGCTAATTTCCACCTCCACCTTGGAACAAGAAAATTCAAGTGTTGTCCCATATTTCTCATGGCAGGATACTCAGTAGGATTGTTGAAGGTCCTTTCATGAATTGTTGTATTCATTCTTCTTACACCAATGCAATAAAAAAGATGGAAGCTGTAGTTGGCACTGTGGCATAGCGAGCTGAGCTGCCACCAGCAGTGCTGGCATACCATATTGGTACTGGTTTGATCCCTGGCTACTCCACTTCCAATATAGCTCCCTGCTGGCAGCTTGGGAAAGCAGTGGAGGATGGCCCAAGTCCTTGGGCCCCTGCACCTATGTGGGAAGCCCATTGTGCTTCCATTGTGGCCATTTGGGGAGTGAGAGAGCAGATGGGAGATTGCTCTCTCTCCCTCTCTCTATCTTTCTCTCTCTCTAACTCTGTCTTTCAAATAAACAAATCTTGAAAAATAAAGGGATGGAGGTAAGCCACAGCCAAATGCACAAAGTCCAGCATATTAAAGGATAAAATAAAATCTCCTTCTCTTTCCAAGTCGCCCTCCAATCAGTAGTTATAGTTGTTTCTTTTCTCTTCCCCCCAGTTTTATTCCTATATCCTTGTCTACTATTCCTAGCCTGGACCTGATGGCCACTCATCATACCCAGCCTGGGTCAGCTGCCCCTTCCCTATGCCCCATGATGCACCACACATTTTTTCTCTGACTGTAATTCCGATTATAATAAAGTTCCCTGTTTAGGAGCCATACTGGATTGGGAACTCCTACAAGGAACAACTACATCAGTTAGTTCCTTCCTTATCTCTTTCGTGTCTGTGTCACCAGGATCCACCTAGTACAGGACCTGGCATAGATTATATTTCAGTAAAGCTATCAGGGACCTTCAAAAAGTTCATGGAAAATGTGTATTATGAAAAAAGATGCATGGATTTGAAAAATATTGCATTACAACAAACTTAATTATCAGTTCCATTTCCCATGAACTTTTCTAAGCTCCCCTGCTTAGTGGTGGCCAAAGCACACTTGAAAGTAACTGAAACATCCCCAATCCAAGCCCAGGAGTCTAGAGCACGACTTTGGGGAGCTCCTTGGTACAGCCGCTAGAATCCTAGCAGGTTCCTGCTGTTGGCCTTTCACCATTGGTCTAACCCTGAAGTAAGCCCCCCGCACTCACTTGATTCTGGTATCTGTCTTGTCTCTGCTCAGCCTGGGATCTTAGAACCCTTGAAGAAATAGCTGGAGAAAAGAAAAAGGTACTTATCTGAGAAAGCACTGTCTGAACACCAGTCAGACAAGGTCTTTGGAAGTACAAACATTTTCCATCTTAAACATGATGTGCAAACATTGTGTGCTGCCTCAGCTGTGAGGCAGGTGCAGGGTGCCACCAGGTCAAGGCTGATCATTATTTCTGCCATCCGGACTGCTGGAGACAGGATCCATGACCCTGATGCCTCTTCTCTATCTTTGACATCTATTATTCTACGAATTTTTGATGTTTCAATCCATAGACTTGGGGGCGGGGGAAGGATAGCAGTGATTGTGAGAAAGCACTTTCTGTTCTCTCTGGGGCGTGTGATGAGTGCTGGTTCCTGAGCATGGCTGCAGTGGGGAGAAGCCAGCGAGGCATCATGCAAGCTGTGAGCGATCCTTCCATACACAGCCTGTGAAAGGCAGACTAAAGCCTTTCAAGATAGAAAGTGGTGGGTTTGCCACGTTCCCATTTCGGCAATTATCCTCAGGCTGCTCTGTTCTGTACAGTTATGGAGTGGTTATTTGGGATTAAAGGAGCAATTGAATCTGAATCAAAAATAAGTTTGAGATTCCTTGCCGCTTTGACAAACGTGTTATTACTGCCTTCGCAAAGGGGCATTTACCTGTCTGTCAGAAATAGACTTTGCTGTCCTATTGTGTGAAATCCATGGAACAGAATGAATGCTTGTGATAGGCATTTCCCAAGGGAGGCACGAGCCTTGCCACAGGGTGGGTCCCAGCCTCTCGGCAGCACCTGCAGCAATGAGCAGCGCCCTCGGACCTGCGTGCTGTAACAGCAGAATCCCACCCATCTCCTTCATTTCCAAGGCCTCTGCTGCTGCCTTCCTCATGTACAATTCGAGACCTTCCAAGTGTTCCAAACATTCTCTATTTTTTCCAGGGAAAAAATACTTCGCATTTAAAGAAGGGAAGTGTTTTCGTCCTGTGACTGCACAGTCCCTACCTAATTAGTCCACACAACTTGGGTTCCCTTCAGTTTCTGAAACGTGTTCAGTTCAGAGTTAGCATCCACCATCCTCTGAGGTGTTCAGGGCTCACACTGTCAACTTTTACACTGCATACAAAGCTTGCAAGTGTGTGGCCCAGAGCCAGCTCTGCTATGAGTGCTAATCCCTGAGTAAGTGCCTACTTGATTGATTCGTCAATGGGCCAGCAACCATAAACAGGAGGCTGTGGGGGGAGCAGGGCTCTGCAAAGGCAACAACAGCAGCACCACAGGCCACCTGGGGTCCATGGGAATGGAAAAGCAGCTGCTTTCTCCAGACAGTGCTGAGTTCTGCCAAGAGGCAGAGGCAGAACCAGCCACGGGGAGAGAAGGAATTGGGTGGTACAACAGGATGTGCAATGATCAAACCTGAAGCAGTATAACAAGAGCCCAGTCCTACGGGATTCTGATTCAAGCCACTGAGGCTTTCCAAGCCAGGCCAGCCGAGGGTGACAGGCCTCCCACTGACCTGCAGAGACTCCAATTAGTCACGCAGCTACGGCTACGGCCGCCCCTAGATCACCTCGAGGGTGCTCTCAAGTCTCAGTCACCTGCAGCAGAACGCAGTCTTCTCAGAACATGGCGGCTGGGAGCTTGTGTGAGGGGAACGCCGGCATCGCAGCACTGCAGAAGCTGAGCGGGAGCTGGCGGGGCAAGGTCATCCATTTCCTGTTGACGCTGTCCTGCTTGCCTGAGAGGTGCCCTGGGATGCCTGTGACTGTGGGTCTGCAGCAGACTGGTATCCCAGGGAACTTCTGGCTCTGCCCTGGGCACACCGGGATGCAGTGCGTTCTGAAAGGCAAAGGGGCACGTAGCACAGGGACAAGCTGGGGGCCCCATGCGGGGGCCGAGTAAGCAGCACCACCTGCGTGCAGCTGGTCCGTGGCTCTGTATAGACAAGCAGGTGAATCTGTGTGAACAGATTCCTGTTGTGGCTGGGAAGGCTCTGTATGGTGAAGAAACAGTGGCTGCCGATGTGGTGTCACACTAAGTGAAATTGGAACCACAATGGCCAGGAGGGGCCCCAGCGTGCCTAGGCTAGAGAAAGCAGGGGACCGATGTGTGTTCACAGAGCAGAGAGCTCTTCACTCATGGCTTGCAGCTTCAGGAAAACCAGCAATAGCTCAGAGTCTCAGACAAGCATCCTCTCTGCCTGAGCCGTCTCTCTGGGATAATCATTCCCTGTAAACCCTCTGAGATGTTGCATAGCTTCTCTCCATGTCCATTCTTGGTGATCTGCTGTGCCATCTGGAACTGTCTAGGGAAGCCAGGTCACAGACATAACTCAAAGAGGAGGCATAAACCTCTCTGACGGCATGTGGGGCTGTCTCTGGCACCAGAAGGCTGTCAGGGCTGGGCTTAGAGAGCACAGCGCAGATAGGGGAGGGAATGCTGACACTCTTGGTGCTGGAGGCAGTGGAGACACAGGGTGATGAGGCTGATGATGCCATGGCTATATGTTGGGAAGATAGACTTGAATCAGGAAAGCAACTTTTGGTGGCTTGAAGAAGTTCTGTAGGGGACCAGCAGCACTGGCATCCCGTATGGGCAGCAGTTCAAGTCTCAGCTGCTCCACTTCCAATCCAGCTCCCTGCTGATGGCCTGGGAAAGTAGTGGAAAATGGCCCGAGTCCTCGGGCTCCTGCAGCTGCGTGGGAGACCTGGAAGACTCTCTTGGATCCTGGCTTCATTCCAGCTCCAGCCATTACAGCCAACTGGGGAATGAACAAGTGGATGGAAGATGTCTTTTTCTGTCTCTCCCTCTCTCTGTAACTCTGCCTCTCAAACAAATAAACGTCTTTAAAAAAAAGAAAAGAAAGAAAAAAAAAAGAACAAGAAGTAACCTGTAGGCAACTGGGTAGTCGGGGGGAAAGGTCTGCTTGGCAAGGACCTCGTTCAGACCCTGGATGGAGGCAGCAAGGGGTGTCAATCATCACCAGCAGGAGTGTCCTTCTGCCAGTTCTTCTTCAGCCTTCCTGGGTCACCACCAAAGCAAGCTCCTCCCCTTTTGCTTCCAAATGCCCTCCTAGTCCCATCCGGCTCGCTCCTCAGGGGCCCTCCCAGAGGGCAGGGAAAGTGAACGCAAGCTCCACGCAGGTTTGCTGCAGGAACCGTGATGGTTGCAAGTCCTGACAGCAAGGGACCACCCCTCTCAGCTACCACAAAGGGGCCTACTGTAGTCAGCCCCAGAGGAAGCTTGAGGGCCTGTGGTGCCATTTTTAAAGACGAATTTCTAGTATGGCCAGTGATCTGTAAGATGTGGCATCTCCAATCCCAGCTGTCACACCTAGGGAATCAACCATCAAACTGTGCACGGCACAGAAAGAAAAAACTGCCACAAGAATTTTTCTTTCAAGATTTCTTCCTTCGTTCGGTAACCCAGTCTATAACATGAACAGAGAAAGTCTGTGGCAGACATTGTGCAAGATGCTGGGAACCGAGAGCAGAAAGGTAGAGATCATCACTCTTGCATTCAGCATGGTTAGTGGAGGATCTTCCTCCATCAGCACCCAGGCTGAACATGGATTGAGTGCAGTACACCAATGTCCAACATCACTACAGGGGGCTCACAACTCTCCTCCATGTCTCTGATGCAACAGAGCCCTAACACCATGCTCCTTTGTTAAGAAATCCATAGCATGGCCGGCACTGCAGCTCACTTGGCTAATCCTCCGGCTCACTTGGCTAATCCTCTGCCTCGGTGCTGGCACCCCAGGTTCTAGTCCCAGTCGGGGCACCGGATTCTGTCCTGGTTGCTCCTTTTCCAGTCCAGCTCTCTGCTGTGGCCCGGGAATGCAGTGGAAGATGGCCCAGGTCCTTGGGCTCTGCACCCACATGGGAGACCAGGAGGAGGCACCTGGCTCCTGGCTTCGGATTGGTGCAGCGCACTGGGTGCAATGCGCCCGCCGTAGCGGCCACTTGGGGGGTGAACCAACGGAAGGAAGGCCTTTCTCGCTGTCTTTCTCTCTCTCACTGTCTAACTCTGCCCTGTCAAAAAAGAAAAAAAAAAAAAAAAGAGCCATAGCAGGCCCATGCTCTACGCATCTAGGATTCTTGGTGATAAAAACATAAAGATCCTCTGCCCAAGAGTCTGTCTTTCCAGTATGGCATCCTAGCAGCCTGCCCTGAGCCAAACAGTTGAGTGTCACATCTAATGACAACCACAGTACAACCACATGTCACATTGACTCAAAGCAGTGACAGGCAGAGTCAGATACCTTCATGCCACCAGTTACTGACTCTGTGAACGTGGCCCTCACTCTGCCTTTGTCTCCCCTGATGAAAAATGGGGATAATAATCTCAGCCTCGGCCTCCCTGAGCGTCTAAGTACACCGAAAGGAGTCCTACAGAAAACCCTCACATGGGCTGGCACATGAGGCTCGCAGCAGGCTTCCGTGCCTCCTCCTCTCCCTTCTCCTAGCCCTATCCTAGCCCTCAGAGGGTCCTCCATGCCACACAGACCTCCTTCCTCTACCAGGACAGAACTTGTCTTATCAAAACTCTCATTTCTCCAGTTTCTGTCCTTAAATAACAATGAGGACCGAAAGTCTGCTTTGGACCACAGGTCTGTGAGTCCCCATCGCTCACCCTGTAGATCCCCCCCACACAGGGGGGAATCCCCCAGGGGAGGATTCTTGGAGGGGTAGAACTCTGACAAGAGAACGTTAAAAGACAAGAAGACACCAAAGGCCCCCTCAGAACTCTTCCCGCCACCCCTAGCCCACCAGAGTCACCTCTCCAACAAGCCCAACAAGACAGCCTTTACACTCGGATCTGGCTGAAAAGCCCATGAGAGTATTTCAGGCATGGAAAGCCAAGACACTCTGGCAAAAAGATCTCTGTGAGTGAGATCCCAGTGGAAAGAACAGGTCTTCAAAGAGGGAGGTGCCTTTCTCTGAAGGGAGGAGAGAACCTCCACTTTGACTATGACCTTGTCTAAACAAGATAAGAGTCGGAGAACTCAAGGGGCTTCCATAGCCTTGGAAACTCATGACTGGTGCATAGGGAGATTACTGATACCATAAACAGGAGTGTCAATTTGTAAAGTCAACAACAGGAGTCACTGTGCACTTACTCCTCATGTAGGATCTCTGTCCTTAATGTGCTGTACACTGAGGCTTAATGCTATAACGAGTACTCAAACAGTATATTTCACTTTGTGTTTCTATGGGGGTGCAAACTGTTGAAATCTTTACTTAATGTACACTAAACTGATCTTCTGTTAAAAAAAAAAAAAAAAAGAAAAGAAACTATCAATTCCCAACTTGACTCTCACTGGGATTAAACATGACAATAGGTCTGATCTGATTTCATCATCATTTAAAAAAAAATAATCTATTATTTTTCACTTTATGTTTCTGTGTGGGAACAAACTGTTGAAATCCTTACTTAAGGTATACTAAGCTGATCTTCTGTATACTAAGATAATCGAAAATGAATCTTGATGTGAATGGAAGGGGAGAGGGAGTGGGAAAGGGGAGGGTGGTGGGTGGGAGGGACGGTATGGGGGGGAAAGCCATTGTAACCCATGAGACGTACTTTGGAAATTTATATTCATTAAATAAAAGATAAAAAAAAAAAAAAAAAAAAAAAAAAAAAAAAAGACAGCCTTTAGCAGTGAAGCAACAACTCCAAATTCCTCCACTCACAGGGCAAAGTGATAAATTCTCCGTGAATTCCCTTCTCCCATCCTCCCCCTTCCAAGACAGCACTCGAGGGTGGATGAGTTGCTTGTTTGTATAGTACTGCCTCCTGATTTTATAGCAAATTAAACATGCACACATTATAAACAAACAATAGATGTCTCGAGAGCAAATATACAGCTTTCAGACCCCTCATAAATTCTTCAAGAGGAGCTCTTTGCAGTTTATAGCCTCAGTGCAATTTTGAGTGAGTTACAGCCCCGTGCGGGGTGTCTGGAAGAGCTTTCTCGTTTCAGGGGCTTCATAGCAAGACTCCATTCTCCCATTCTGCAGCAGGTTCACTTAGGATTGGGGTTTGGTGATGTTCTCGTCTCACGCTGGCTCACCTTCTCCTTCTCTCCAGGCTTTTGGATTTCTTATAACATTCTCTTTTTTTAAACAAACTCAATACTCAGGCCTCACCAAGTCACAGAATGCTGGGACAAGGGAGACTGTGCCCGCCCACTCACACTTTCTTCACTAATGTTGGATGTGCAGAGGTCAAGGCCCAGAGGTTGACTATAAGGTATGGGAAACTCAGACTGCTCTTCCTACTCCCACACACTGCTGAACCCCCAGCATAACAAAACATGTCTGTGGCCAGAAGGTGGATTATCCTCCCTACACACTGAACAGTTCTGCATCACACATCAGCCAGGTGTCCTCAAAGTCAACTCCATTCTGACGCTGTCTACCTGGAAACCGTGCCAGGCCCTACAGAGGCTCACTCCCTGAGACTTCCTCCACTGCGGACGCCACTCGCAAGTTCTGGACCATCATCTGTACTTCTGACCCACTGGCCCTACAGTGGGAGCTCCCGTGACCCCTTCCTAGGTTTGATTAATTGTCTCAGAGGGTTCCCAGAACTCAGGGAAACACATCGACTTACTGAATTGTGATGTTAACAAATAATCTGATAAAGGAGATGGATTAGCAATCAGATGAGGCAATGCATAGGGCTGGTAAGAGGAAGTGAGGAAAGGGCTCAGAAATCCTGCCTACTCCAGGTGCCAGACCAGTAAGTAGTTCAGGGGCCCTCAGAGAGGCTCCATCACATAGACAGCACCGATCATTATGTAAGTGGCCCAAAGTTCTAGCTTCTAATTGTGGTTGGTCTGTCTGGTGACCAGTGCCAGCCAGTAGCCCACCAAGAGTCATTGCGATAGAAAATGAGACAGCTCCCATCACCTGGGACAGTCCAAGGGATTAGGCACTTTGTGAAAGACACTGGAGTCAAAGACCAAACATTAGAACAAAAAGATACACTTAGTATCCCTCCTACTCAAGAAATCACAAGGGTTTCAAGAGCACTGTGGCATTAGCCAGGAACAGAGTCAAAAAGACATTCACTATATCACAGTTACCACATTGGGTACTTTGTCAGTGAATGCCGCAGCCGAGACTAGAACCCAGGTCTCCCGATGCCCAGCTCAGGGCTCTTCCTAGCATGTGGTGGGCCTCAGGAATCTGACTTACATGAAGGAGTTTGTCAGTGCTTGGAATGATCAACACTCTGGATATTCATGCACTCTAAAGGCCAGGAAAGCAGATAAGGAAGCTAACTGGAAGTTGTGGGACATGGAGTCAGAACACATCAGGACTCAGTGGAAGCAGAGGGAAGGGAGCAGTGTGTGGCCAGATTCCCATTCCTGAAGGACAGAGGAGACACACGGACAGGCAGGACAGGTCACAGCATGCAGATGGATGGGAAGCACGGGTATTTCCAGGCTGGATCTGGGAACTAGTTAGCCCTAAAACATTCCTCCCTTCTGGGGGCAGGTTAATCACCTCTTTAAAACATGCCCTTCACATCATTCTTTGTTCTGTGTTTTGGAGCAGGTCAGCAGGGCACTGTTCAGGCAGGCCCTGGGCTGGATAGTTTCTGTCTCAGGAGACACCAAGAGAACGTCCCACCACACACAGTAAATGTCAGCTTGGAGTTTCCCAGCAGGTTCCTGGTGGCCTTGGCGGGGCAGTCACTAACCTAAGTAGGTGCTTGGATTGTCACTCTAGCCCTGCAGTAGTTGCATGAGAAACTGAGGCTCAGGAAGGCTGGCTGACCCAAAATGGCACAGCTGTAGCCAGGGGACTCTAACTTCTTCAGCTCTGCCCTTCACACTGCCCCCTTTCAGTGCTGCTGAACCTACCAAGCTTTGCCCTAAACCACCTCCATGGCATTCCTGCCTTCCTAAACAACAGTACAACACGTGAGGATCTTTTAAAATTAAATTTTATTATTTGAGAATGTTGTCCTGATGATGTCATGATACCTCTTGAAATCTTTGTCGAAACTTGAAGAGCTTGTCAAACTTGGGGTTGAGAATCACTGTGACTTCAGATGGTTTGGCTTATGAAGCTTGATTAAATCCTTTCCAGAAAAAGGGGGGGGGGGACAAAATAGCAAATTTGTTTTTTCTGGATATTCACATGCAGAAGAATGAAACTGGACCTCTATCTGTCACCACTTATAAAAATCAACTCAAAATGGATTAAAGACTTAAATGTAATACCCAAAACTATGAAACACTTGGAACAAAACATAGGATAAATTGGTCTGGGCAAGGATTTTTTTGGATAAGACCTCAAAATCACAGGCAGCAAAGGCAAGAAATGGATAAATGGAGTTGTATGAAACTAAAATGCTTCTATAAATCTTTATTTTTATTTTATTTGGAAAGAAAAGAGACACATAGAGAGAAAAAGAGACAGAGACAAAGAGAGATCGTCCATCTGCTAGTTCAGTCCTCAAATGCCTGCAACTACCAGGGCAAAGCCAGGAGCCTGGACCTCAATCTGGGTCTCCCAGGTAGGTGAGAAAAACCCAAGCACTTGAGCCACCACCTACTGCCTCCTAGGGTTCCTGTTAGCAGGAGGCTGGAATCAGAAGTGGAGACTGGACTTGAATCAGGCACTCTAATATGGTGTTTTAGCTGCTGCACCAAATAGCCTGCTCCTCAGACTAAAAAGCATCTGCATAGCAAAAAAAATCAACAGAGGGAAGAAACAACGTAGGGGTTAGGAGAAACTGTTTACAAACCATGCATTTCTTACAAGGGATCTAACAACCAGACTATATAAGGGACTCAACTCAATATTAAAAACAACAACAACAAATAATCCAATTAAAAATGGACAAAAGATTCAGACATTTATTAAAAGATGACATACATGAAAAATTGTCCAACATCACTGATCATCAGAGAAATGCAAATCAAAACCACAGAGGTATCATCTCACCCCAGTAAGAACAACTTTTATAAAAAAACACAAAAATTAACAAAGGCTAGCAAGAATGTGGAGAAAGGAGACACCTCACACACTGTTGGTGGGAAAGTAAATTAGTAACCCATTTCTGGAAAACAGTGTGGAGGGTCCTCAAAAACTAAAAACAGAACCGCCATACGATCTCACCATCCCACTGCTGAGTACATAGCCAAGGGAAATGAAATCACCGTCAGAGCCATCTGCACTCTTGTGTACATTGTAACACTGTTCATCATAGCCAGAATAGACACCAACCTCTGTGCTCATCAATGAATGCATGGGTAAAGAAATTGCAGTATACTCCACAGGAATATGATTCGGCCTCTTAAAAAGAAGGAAACCCTGTAATTTGCAAAAGCATGGATCCACCTGGAGGACATAATATTAAGTGAAATAAGCCAGGTACAGAAAGACAAATACCATGTGACCTCACTCATCTGTGGAGTCTAAACACTTGAACTCAGCAGAGCACAGAGTAGCCTAGCTGTCACCAGGGACTGGAGAGTGGGGAGACTTGGATGTGGGTCAAAGGGTCCAAGTTTCAGCTAGGTGGAAGGAATAAGTTCTGGAGACCTATTGCGCAAGATGGTGACTAAAGTAAATAATAGCATCTTGTCTACTTGAAAATTGCTAAGAGAGTAGGCTTTAAGTGTCTCCTCACAACACATAATGTGAGGGGCCGGCACTGTGGCAGAGCGGGTGGAGCCACCATCTGCAGTGCCAGCATCCCATATGGGCGCAGTTTCAAGTCCTGGCTGCTCCACTTCTGATCCAGCTCTCTGCTGTGGCTGGGGAAAGCAGTAGAGGATGGTCCAAGTGCTTGGGCCCCTGCAGACATGCAGGAGACCCAGAGGAGGCTCTTGGCTCCTGGCTTTGGATTGGCGCAGCTCTGGCCATTTTGCAGCCAGTTGGGGAGTGAAGCAATGGATAGAAGTCCTCTCTCCCTCTCTCTCCCTCTCTCCCTCTCTCCCTCTCTCCCTCTCTCCCTCTCTCCCTCTCTCCCTCTCTCCCTCTCTCCCTCTCTCTCCCTCTCTCTCTCTCTCCCTCTCTCTCCCTCTCTCCCTCTCTCCCTCTCTCCCTCTCTCCCTCTCTCCCTCTCTCTCTCCTTCTCTCTCTGTGTAACTCTGACTTTCAAATAAATATATAAATCTTTTAAAAAAATATAATGTGAGGGCTGGCACTAAGCCACTGCCTACAGTGCTGGCATCCCATATGGGCACCTGTTCAAGTCCCGGCTGCTCCACTTCCTATCCAGCTCTCTGCAATGGTCTGGGAAAGCAATAGAAGATGGCCCAAGTCCTTGGGCCCGTGCACCCATGTGGGAGACCTGGAAGAAGCCCCTAGCTCCTGACTTCAGATCGGCACAGCTCTGGCCGTTGTGGCCATCAGGGGAGTGAACCAGCAGATGGAAGACCTCTCTCTCTCTCTCTGTCTCTGCCTCTCTAACTCTGACTTTCTGATAAATAAATACATCGTTAAAAAAATAATAATGTGAGGTGATGGATATGTTAATCACTTTGATTTAACTATTTCATAGAACACACATATCAAAATCACATTGTAATCATAAATACATATGATTGTTCACTTGTCAATTTTAAAAACTGTTTAACCTTTATGTAGATGGAATCATGCTGTTATTTAAACAAAAAAAAAAGTTGCAGGAAAGTACCCTTGGGATCAAGAACAGGCTGGGCTCTGCCTTGGGATGGATGGGACTCCAAGGACACTAAATGAAGATGGCAGCGCTAAAGGGAGCATCGGTCCTTCTGGTTCCTCAAGAGCTACTGGCTGGTCTGCATTAAGAAGCTGCTCTTATGAGAAGATGCCATGGGGCAGTTAGTTATCCACACCGTGCTCCTGCTGCCCTGTGAGAGCTTCCTGGCTCCAGGCCCTCCCAAGACAGAGCTGCACTTTCTTGGGGGATTCACTGTGTATAAATCCTCTGGAGGAGAAAGACTCCCAAGTTGTTTTCCAGACTCAAACACGTTCTCTTGATTAGAACCTAAATTCTTACATTACAAGGCATGTTCCTGCTGCCAAAAGCATTTGTTAATAAATGATGATGTCGCTCCCCGTCTTCGTGGAGGAACGACACAGGACCCTGCGCTGTTCTTTGGTCTGCTCGGCCCTTCCCGGGTTTGCTGCTGGTTCTTCCCAGGTTGGCTACTGTCCCTTCCACCTCCGTGGAAGGGCAGTTCCCCCTGGCCACATTCCCCACTTCCGCAGGGGAGCGGCACACCACCGGCCGGCTCTTCTCGGGGGCTGCACAGGTGTTCCCTTAGATGTTCCCCTTAGATGTTCCTGGTGAATGCCGTCTCTCTCCTCCTTTATAGTCCTCCTCAGCCAATCCCAACTCGGCTGCCCACACGCTGAGCACGCTGCTCTCCAATCAGGAGCAAGTCCTACAGTTTATTGGTTGAACTGGAGGCAGCTGCGTAGAAGCTGTTTTCTCCTCTCCCAGCGCCATATTGTGGGAGAGCAGATGCATAGAATAAGTCTTAATTCCAGTAACTCAGTCCAGTCCAGATTGCTCCCCACAGATGAGAGATCAGGCAGAATAACAATAGAACCCCAAGTGGAATCGAGTTGCTGTGAAATAACAGTATGCCCAAGACATTCTCTTAGCTCCTTAGCACTGATGCAGTTTACAAAATATCAGTCATTCTCCCAAAGTGATAGATCCCCTTGGACTAAGTAAATGGATTCCCTTTACCCAGGCCCTTAGCATCTGATCTGAGCAGACTCCAGCCCTTCAGCGTCTGGCCTGAGAATTGTATTGCTCATGGACACACAGTCCTGGGTCATCAGATAAATAGTGGTCCATGGGGAAGCCCCTCCCTGGGGCCTACAGTCCTTCAATATGAAAATGGTATTCAGAAGGAAGATGAAATCTGGGGATTTCTACCAACGAAGCACCTTGGCAACGCCTGTGGGGACCTAGGGAACCCAAAGTTACTGTTTGCAGGATATGTTGATGACATACTCTTAGTCTAAAATAACCATGAGTCCACGGAGCCTGGTCTTTTCTGGCATTGTTTAAGCTTGATGGTGACTTCACTTGTCCAAATTAGGATGCCTTCCTTCAGAGGTATCCAGGATACAAGTGCTGGCCATAGCAACACCTTGTCTTACGCTCATGTGGTAGCCCCTCCCGATGCATACTCCCCTACACGTTCACCCACTTCCAGGCCTGGTGGAGCAAACGTTTATCAAGAGTAGAATCTGTTTTATGGAGGGCTGGTTTTAATGAATACAGGGATATGTTAACCTCCAATTTATCCTTTGCCTTTCAGCAGCAAAATTTGGCTGCATGAGAAGATTTCATAGTTCTATAAAAAAAAGGCAGATTATAGCATGAAAAGCTTACAGCTATTCGGACTAAAAAGAAAAATTTAAGCCAGAGGTGGTTTAAAAAAATCTTTCCCACATACTTTACGAGAACAAACCATCCTATCCATACCCAGGATCTTTGAGATTTGTAGCAGAAAATCCTCCTAGTATTTGATGATTTCATTCCCACAGGGAATGGCGTGTTTCAGAAGCATTATAATTTTTTCTGAATTTCTTTTCAGTGTTGTCCTTATTATTTTCATCATTGTTAAGTTAGGTACTGGCTTTTGCAACAAATGATCAAAAACTCCTAACCCTTAAGGCTCTCCCTAAGTAATCAGCACATCTAGAATGGATCTTATATTACCATTGTTGCATTTTTGTTTCTATCAGACTATGACTCTCCTGATACTGGCAAACTCCCTCCACGTTTGTGAGCAGAAAAGCATTCCAAGTCTCTATGGATCCCACCACCCGCTACACACACACACACAGACACATACACACATGCACACACACACACACACACATGCACAGACTATCAGAAATATCATTTCCTGGAGATTTCCAACTCCAGTGTTGCTTTTGCTTGAACTAACAGGATCTCAGCCTTTCCTACCTTCAATTTTCTCTTGAGATAGCAGAAATTCTGCCAAGCTGGAATGAGGACTTCCGATGTGATGCATGGTGGTTTCTCAGTAATATGCACCAGCCCAGAGAAGCAGCATCATTCTGGGAATTACTGTGGGCTCCTAAAAGTAGGAACCAAGATTTACTTGACTTGTCATCCTCCAGCACACAGAAGAAGGTCATTGGCTGCTTGCTGAGTTTCAGCTGAGTCAACTGAAGAGGATGCTTCTAGCAAAAGCAACCAGATAGCCCAAGACTTGGGGTCTGGAAGGTATGGTTTGTTCTGCCCTGACTTAAGCAAAGCAAGGCCATTATTGGGATGTGGTGGGTTGGGGGAAAAGGGAAGGAGGTGATGGAGTACTGAAAACGGAAGACTGTGGGTGTTAGGGAAGACACACACCGGCAGGTGCTGGCCATTCTAGTGATCCCTCCAGTTGTAGCAGGACCTCGGCCAGTAACCCGGAAGGAGGGAGTCCAGATGGGAGATTTCAGCACTTCTCCACCATCATCCCCAACAGGAAAAGAAGAAACTGAGCTGAGTGTATGTCGCCAAAGACAAGATAGAGTTTAAGGTAGATCGCAGTCATGGAGAGAGATTATGATAACCAGGCAACTATCAGACAGAGATAGAGGCAAGTTCCCAGTCTACAAAAAAGCCTGCGACAGGAGGCAGCAGGAGTAGGAGGCCGCAAAGCAGAGATCATTCTTACTATTGCGAACATCAAGTCTGGAAGTGCAACTTTACTTCTATCCTTCCAGATCATGGGCGTCGGGCTACTATCATAAGCTGTGCCCTGGTCCGAAATGGCTGGGATGGGTATGAGATTCTGGATTTCAGGTCAAAGAGGCTGAGTTAGGCCAAGACAGGTGGTGAGGAGCCTCCTGTCTCTGCCTGACACGCTTCTCCAAAGGGTTCAGAAACATGGTCATTTAGGCACCAAATGAACTAAAACTATCTGGCAGAAGCATTATTAAAACAAGATCTTAGCTTGATTTCTTTTCTTTGTTATTATTTGCAGGAAAACAGAAGGTTGTAGCATGTCTTTTTGTAGGCAGCAAATTCAAGTTCTTGGCTCCTTAGCATCTGGCACAGGTTTGGGAAGGTAGGTGAGTGGTTGGTTTGGAGAATCTTGCCAGGCATCAGCCATGCTCCTTTGGTGTAACCTGGCAACTGGATGATTTTATCAAGACTGTAAAAGCAAGAAAGCTGGCTGAATTGCGTAAATCAGTGCTCTGGGAAAAGGTAAACTGGGGATTTCTGGAAGCTGGTGAGGAGAGGAAAAAGGAAATAAACTGCTCACAATGACCATGGCACAGGAAAAAAGAGAAAGAGGTAACAGGTGTCATAATTGGAAGAGGAAAAAAGACTCAGGGTGCCGGGGATTAATAAAGGTTGTTCCTCTCAAAATCTAAAGTAAAGGACACGTAAAATCTCTGCCCTTCCCTCCCCTTGCCATCACCCAGCTCTGAGTTTTTAGAAATTAAACTCTGTACCCCTGGCGTCATTCACTTTTCATCCCCCTCCATAAAGCCCTTCATATCCACTTACAGCTAAACCCAGTTCCCACTCCCAGCCCCGCCTACCACTAATCTCCTTTCTGCCTCTGAAAAATTTTCTTTTCTGGATGTTTCATAGAAATGGAATCATTCCAGTAATTTCAATTTAAGATAAACAGTATGATTTAAGTGAATCAGAGAGATGTGACAGAGCTAATGGGGGGAGGAGAAGGACCCAATTTTATTGAGACTGTGGGAGAAGAGCTTCCTGGGGAAAGCTGACAGTGGAGCTGAGATATATCTCTGCAGACACATGGGGGCATATATTGTGAAGAGCATGAGGTGGAGTTTGTTACGCAATATAAAATGCACTAAATGACACCAGTACACGAACTTGTGGCTCAGAGATGGTGTGAGGGTTACTTTCCTTTGCACCAATAATCACCTCATGGCAGCAGTCATGCCTCATGGACTTCTGGAAGAGCACAGTCTTGCGGAGAGAACTTGAGAAGAGAGTGGGAGACAGTGGAAAGGGATAAAGAGGTTTGTTTTCCCCCTAAAGGACACGGTCCTTAGGTTCTGAAGACAAACTAAGCCCAGTGCCTTCCAGGAATACTCAGACACAAGGAAAGATGGAGCCAAAGAGAGTGTCCACCTCAACTCCTCCCCCGCCCCAGAAGCTAAGCCAGGGTAGAGCAAACTTTCAGCCATCAAACAGAACTGGGCACACAAGGATTAAGACTTTGGTATCAGACTGGTTTTCAAATCCCAGTTCCTTCCCTGTCGCTCCCCCTCTTCGTGGAGGAACGACACAGGACCCTGCGCTGTTCTTTTGTCTGCTCGGCCCTCCCCGGGTTTGCTGCTGGTTCTTCCGGGGTTGGCTGCCGTCCCTTCCACCTCCGTGGAAGGGCGGTTCCCCCTGGCCACTTTCCCCACTTCCGCAGGGGAGCGGCACACCGCCAGCCGGCTCTCTCGGGGGCTGCACAGGTGTTCCCTCAGATAGATGTTCCCCTTAGATGTTCCTGGTGCATTGTTGTCTCTCTCCTCCTTTATAGTCCTCTTCCACCAATCCCAACTCTGCTACCCACACGCCGAGTACGCTGCTCTCCTCCAATCAGGAGCAGGTCCTACAGTTTATTGGTTGAACTGGAGGCAGCTGTGTAGAAGCTGTTTCTCCCTTCTCAGCGCCATATTGTGGGAGAGCAGATGCATAGAATAAGTCTTAATTCCAGTAACTTAGTCTAGTCTGGGTTGCTCCCCACACTTCCCTTCTTTGCTTCTTTGCTATGGGATCTGAGTAGCCATTTTCTCATTTGTAAAATGCAAATTAAGACTCTCAACTGGTAGAACTGATTTAAGGATTAAATGTGGAAATATATGGAAGCAATTGGTCTAGTGCCTAACAACAACAGAAGCCCTCAATAAATGATTCTATTTGTGACTTTGAAGTGATGAGCTGCTGGCTCAAGGTCCAGATAGATAAAAGGAAAGAGGTGGTTATATACTATCTGGTATAAATTTGAACTACTCCAATTTCCACATTTATGTAAAGATGATATCAGGGCTACCACCAGACAGAATTAAGTAAAATGGCCTGTCTTTAGGAAGAATCCAGGGGTAAAGGAGACGATGAAGAGATTATGCAAGTGCAGGAGCTTAGAGTATAAGGTGGCTATGAGATTGGAACCCCCTATCCAGGGAATGCACTAAACTACTGGGGGCCTCTTGGATATCTACTGAGATGGAATCGGATATGGAACCATGGTATCCAAACAGGCAAGAACCACAACAGATATCAGAATCAGGGGATTATCAGTATAAGTACTACTCCCCACTCCATCCCAATTTGACAGATGAGAAAAGTACTCATTAAGAGTTAGGCAGACAGGGGCTGGTGCTGTGGTGTAGTAGGTAAAACTACCACCTGCAGTGCCGCCATCCCATATGTTCGAATCCTGGCTGCTCCACTTTGGATCCAGCTCTCTGCTATGGCCTGGGAAAGCAGTAGAAGATGGCCCAAGTTCTTGGGCTCCTGCACCTGCGTGGGAGACCCAGAAGCTGCTCCTGGCTCCTGGCTTCAGATCAGACCAGCTCCTGCCATTGTAGCCATCTGGGGCATGAACCAGCAGATGGAAGACCTCCCTCCTCTCTCTCTCTGCCTCTCTCTCTCTCTCTGTAACTCTGCCTTTCATATAAATAAATAAATAAATCTTTAAAAAAAGAGTTAGCCAGACAAAGAGATTGAAGGTTCAAGAAACCATGTGCCTTTAAAAACTAAAAACATAAAATGGGGGATGGGGCAAAAACTTGGTGGTTCCATGACTAGGGGAGTCTGGGGCGAATTCACCACCAAATTCTTTCTAGGATTTTTTTTTAAATCACAGAGATAAAAACCCTAAGAGGATTGTCCTTAGCTAGTAAAGCCCATTAGCTGGATGAAAATAGTGCTGGCAGGATCTGTATATTCATTGCTTGCACAGAGTCTCATCTCAGAATTATGCCCAGTAAACCATTAAAATGAAATACAAGGACCCATCCATCACTTAGCCCTGGGATTTTTATAAGCTGGTATTAATTAGTACTGGCCCAAGAAAAGCCAGCAATCAACTATCTTCCCTTCCTATCTTCCAGGGGGAATGTTCACTTCTTCTCAAAATCTGGAATTTTTTTCAGAGGGCTGCCCTGTAAAGCCTACCCAACCGAGCCCAGCCCTAGAAGACAGCCCTGGCTTCTCTGAGCAGGAGACTGTCAGCAGAGTTTCCATCATCAGTAGACTCAGATGGGCAGTTAGCAACTTTCAAAAGCCAAGTCTCAGCAGTCCTCAGAAATGGGTTTAAATCTTGGCTCTGCCACTCCAGCAAGCGACTTAATCTCTCTGTGCCTCACTTTCCTTCCTTGTAAAATGGGACAAACCATAGCTCCTACATCATTGGGTTGTTATGAGCACTAAAAAAAGACCATTCATGCAAGGTACTTGGTAGAGCACCTATCATATTGTAAATACAATAAAAATTGGTTAAAATATTTTATTATTTTATTTATTATAAATAAAAGATTTTATTTACTTGAGAGGGAGAGTTACAGAGAGAGGGAGAGACAGAAAGGTCTTCCATCCACTGGTTCACTCCCTAAATGGCCACAATAGCCAGTGCTGGACCCATCCAAAGCCAGGAGCCAGAAGCTTCTTCCGCATCTCCCACGTGGGTGCAGGGGCCCTAGCACTTGGGCCATCCTCCACTGCTTTCCCAGGCCATAGCAGAGAGCTGGATAGGAAGTGAAGCAGCTGGGGCCAGCGCTGTGGCTCACTTGGTTAATCCTCCACCTGTGGCGCCAGCATCCCACATGGGTGCTGGGTTCTAGACCTGGTTGCTCCTCTTCCAGTCCAGCTCTCTGCTGTGGCCCAGGAGGGCAGTAGAGGATGGCCCAAGTGCTTGGGCTCCTGCACCCGCATGGGAGACCAGGAAGAAGCACCTGGCTCCTGGCTTTGGATGGGCACAGGGCCGGCCATAGTGGCCATTTGGGGAGTGAACCAACGGAAGGCAGAACTTTCTCTCTATCTCTCTCTCTCACTGTCTATAACTCTACCTGTCAAATAAAATAAAATACATATATGTATATATGTATGTATATATGTGTGTGTGTGTGTATATATATATATGTATATATATATATATAAAGGAAGTAGAGCAGCTGGGTCTCAAACCAGCACCCATATGGATGCAGGTACCACAGGCAGAGGCTTAGCCTATGGTGCCACAGTGCCAGCCCCAGGTTGCTCTTTTTAATATTTGAATATTCAAGCCTAATTGGTTGCCATGTACTATGCTGGAAGCTGGGGCATGGGCATACCTAGTGTGATGGAATGGAACTGGCTTTGGGGGAATGTACATCTGAATTTCAGTCCTGCTCTACTATTTATTAGTTGTTCAAACTTATTAAGTCCTGTAACCTCCTCAAGCTCCAGTCTCCTTACCTAAGAATAGTCTACAGTCTCCTTACCTAACAATAGTGTTGCCAGAAAAATATGAAAGTATTTTTTGAAAAGTGCTTTGACAACACAATTATGGAGTACTTGGGCATTTTGCTTCTCTCCTTTTCTTCATTTCTGCTGCTCTTTGGGGCCTCTTTTCTTAGTGGCACCAACCAGAAGTGACTGAATGGAAATCCCTCTGTCCATTTTATCAGTTTTTCTTTTAAGATTTATTTATTTATTTGAAAGGCAGAGTTAGAGAGAGAGAGAGAAGCAGAGAAAGAAATCTTCCATTACTGGTTCACTCCCCAGAGGGCCACAACAGCTGGAACTAGGCGAGTCCAAAGCCAGGAGCCAGGAGCTTCTTCCAGGTCTCCCACACGGGTCCAGGGACTGAAGCACTTTGGGCAATCTTCCACTGTTTTCCCAGGCCATAAGCAGAGAGCTGGTCAGATGTGGAGTAGCCAGGACTCAAATATGTGCCCGTATGGGATGCCGGTGCTGCAGGTGGTGGCTTAACCCACTACACCATAATGCCAGCCCCTATCGGGTTTTATTAACCCTATAATATTCTTGATGAGCAAAATATGTGAAGATTGATGAGTTTCCAGCACAGATCCTGGAGAGGAGGTATACTGTTTATATTTCTACTACCTGGGATAAATTTAGGCTACTATGAAGAGATCATATTTTCGAGTCAAATCTGTTTCAACTTTTATAAACTCCTACTTCCACCACCCCCTTTATACTTATGTGGGCATGGGTGACTTACATAAGCCTTACTTCTCTGAGTCTCAATGCCTTTATCTAAACAATGGGCATAAATATACCTGACACACAGGTAAAATATAGTATCTAGACCTATTTGCCATTTCATACGCACTACTTATTCTAAATGAAAATATTTGCTTCAAGTCTTTCAAGTGCTAAGATGATAATGAGTTTTTAGCACTACCAAGGTCTTTTTATGAAATTCAGTAAACTCCCAACCAGCAGACTCAAATGCGATTTCTTCATTATCCTCCTCTTCCCCTGAGACCCCACCTTGTAACTAATCCAATCACTAAATCACACAAAGCTCCGTGGGATCTCTCCCAAGCTCCTTTTTGAGAGCCAAGTACCGGGAGAGTAAATCACTCTCTAGAACCTATGTTCTACCAGTAGAAGTGTGCTGAGTGCGACCATGTGCAAATACTCTGTGAGGCCCCAGGGATAAAAGATAAATAAATATGAGTAAGTAAATTTCAGTCCCTGCCCCTCACAGTAGCAGTGCTGTGGGACCAGAGCTCTGATGGCACAGTGGCCCCAGCTCAGTGAGCATGCATACTGCTGCTGGGCCTTGCATGACAGATGAGAGCTCAACAGGTGGTCAACGGAGAGAAAAAGACTCTGAGCAGAAGGAAACATATGTGCAAAGGCACAGAGACCTGGGAACGATGAGAAATTTTGGCTGTAACATGGTAGTATGGAAAAATTTTGAAAGAATTTAGGAAAGCAGTATAGGAAGAGACGATAAATCTCAGAACCAGGGCAGAGGCGCTGGGGGTAACGATAAAAAAGAGGCTCTGAAAGGCAGCTCTGAGCTGCATCACCAGGTCTCAGCAGTCAAAAGACACTGGCGATGGGACAAAGAGGAGCATCAAAGGTGACTCTTCGGTGTGTAGCTAGGAGGCATGGGTGGTCGGTGGTCCCAGGGTGGACTCTATGTAGTTCTAGCAAGAAGAAGAGGTGTGGGTATAGATTTTGAGCTCTATCTGGCACGTGTTGCATGTGAGAAGCATGTGAGGACCTTCTCGATCATGTGGGTTCCCAGACAAGGCCATGTCCAGTGTGTTGGAGCTCTGGGGGCTGTGCTGACTGAAACAGCCTTCTCCCTGATAAGTGGTCGCGTCCACCTTGCTGGGCAGACATGCAGACGCATCTGGACTGGATATAGGTTTTAGTAGTCATCCTTACTAACAGGATTGCTAGAGTCATAGAGCTACAAGTTGTTCTTTTTGTATCCCATGGCTCCCAGAATGGGGTGGAGGTGTGGTAGAAGAATGAATCACAGCTAGGGACTTGATTCTCTTGATACAGCTCTCCCCTCTCTCTACCTCATCTTTTCTTTAGTGTTCCCATCTTTCTTCCTTTCATCTCCTCCTGCTTCTCCTTTGCAGCTCCTGGTGAATGCTTGAAGAATCCTGGCTTAGCAAACAGGCTAAACCCTCCACTTAGAAAGCAAGCCCTAGCTTTTATCTTCCTCTGTGGGTTTGGGTTCGCTAGAATCAAAGTAACATTAGCACAATTTGTTTGGATTAGCATGAAGACTTCTAATCCGCTCCTTTGCAATATTCCATATTTTAATAACTTGAATAATTACTGCTTCCCTTTTCTAATTAAGAGCTTAGAGACAGAGCCTTGGAGAGGGACCAAACAGTGGCATTTGGTATTGTGGCAATGTGAAGAAACCTTCGCAGAGCAGAATCAGTATTCAGAGCTGACTGCGAAGCTCTTGGATTTCAATTCTGCGAGCATTTATTGTGCCTGCTCTGTGAACAAGGCCCTGAATGCTAGCGATTATGCATGTGTAGGAGCTTCCTCCATTGTGCTTGGAATCCAACTAGGATGCTCCACGTTGCATTCCAACCATAGCAAAAATTCTCTAACAGTGTCTCCCTGGTTACGTGGCTGAAGTCCCTAGAGTTCAGGGCAAATTCCAGACCACCTTGACTCTACCTCACCATGCCAACCTCAGGGAGGGGCATTGGTGGTTGAGCAGAAGCTCCCATTGGGGAGTTGCCTTCAAACACAGAGCTGGGCCAAATTCCCAGATCCAGGAACAACTTTTCTGATCAGTAAGCTAAATGACGCTGTCAAGCCTTCCAGACCTTCTGTTTAACCTTTCGCCACTGCCCTGCACTGCCTGGGTGGGGGCCATAACAGAAGCAATCACTGGTCTCTGGGCAAGGTGAGCCCAGGGTGGCTGGTGCTGTAGCATGGAAGGTTAAGCCTCTGCCTGCAGTGCTGGCTTCCTGTACTGGCATGGGTTTTCAAGTCCTGGCTGCTCCACATCCAATCCAGCTCCCTGCTAATGCGCCTGGGAAAGCAGTGAAAGGTGGCCCAAGTGCTTGGGCCCCTGTATCAATGAGGGCAGGGGTGGAGAGTTTCTGAAGAGAGGAGAGGAGTTATCAGTTCTTCTTCAGGTAAATGAACTTTAAAACAGATCACTGCTTATCACGTGAAGGATGAGAAATTAACAACAAAAGAGCAAACAAACAAAACCCACCAGCTTCCAATGATTGCTGGCAGCCAGGAGGTTAGAGACAAAACCAGGGAAAGGGCAGTAGGGAGCAAAGGAAGAGATGGCACAGAGACCAACTGAAGGTTTCGGCGACTGAAACCAGTTGAGACGTCACTGTCTGACATGGGTTTGAGCCCTCTCACCCAAGGACAAGGCCCTTGAAAGCAGGGAAGCAGGGACTGTGTCTTACTCATCTTTGTGCCTCTGATGCTTTGCAGACCACCTGGCACACTGGTGGCTCTCATCATGGTAGAAAGCTTAGCATAGTGACTTTGGGTGGGCTTCAAGGAGAGCTAAAAATCCCCCAGTTATTTGCAGATTCTCATGTGCCTGGGAATATTGTGCATGTGCATCTTTGTGTTGGAGAGGGCCTATGACTTTATCAGACCCTCAAAGGGCTCTGGGATCCATAAAACCAGTTAAGAACAACTGCTCTAGGAATTTGTTGTCTTCATAAATGCTTCTAACTCTTGGTTTCTGTTTTTATTCCTTCTCTAAGCACAAACTTCCTATATAAATAAGAAAACTACAGGGTCAACAACATTAAATGGATACTTTGGGTGCTAATGCATTTTATTTGCCATAAAACCCCAACATGTAGCTTCAGCCATGAGTCTAAGTTATGCTGAAACACCGAGAGACATTTTCCCTGCCCTTGCCTGACCTTCTCTGGTAGCACCCCCAGTTCAGAACCCACTCAGTCACCGCTGATGTTTCTATGAGAAGGTGAATCACTTTGCATTTGGACTTGAGCTTCTGCAGCAAGTGCCTTTGAAAAAACACCTTCCTGAGAACAGCAACCTGCACCGTTCAATTAAGAGCAGGTAACTGGGACTGGAGGTCTATGTCTGTGAGGATGGGGGAAGGAGGGAGAGAGATGGCCCTTCTGACCACCGGCACCTTCACCAAACACTGTTATGGCCAGGCAGGAGAAGAAGCACTCCTGCGTGCCAGAGTAGTCAGGGTGATGTGGCTTAGTGGCCAAATGATGGATTTTCTGTGCTATTCCAATGGTTTGGGAGACTTTATAACACAGTATTTAAAAGCGGGACTGTCCTGGAAAATCTAGAACATACATTCCTTGGAAGAAAATAGCACCTGACCTCAGGAAAATATACAGTCTAATTGGGAAGATAAAGAACATATGCAGGAAAAATCGGCCTATTTGACAAAGGGACCCTGTGGCGTGTGCTCTGGGCAAGAGGGACCGTGTAGATAAGAGGAATTCAGAGAAAAGATATGCCACTGTGCAATTAGGTATTCATAGGAAAAGATGTATAAAAGAGAAAGCAAAGGCAAGGAATTAGCATACTCTGCACCTCATGCTCTCACATCTATTTTAATTCCTTTTCCTCTAACCTTAAGGGAGAACTGACTATGAGCCAGATACAAGATGCGGTGATTTCACATATATTATCTTTCATCCTCACAATACAAGTGTATGAGGTAGGGGATGCTCTCAGTTCATGAATGAGGGCTGAAGTTCAGAAAGAGTGAGTAACCTCCCCAGGACACTCAGCTGGTAACTGGCTGGGCCAGAACTGAAGCCGGGCTCTGTCTGACTCCAAAGATGACATTCTTTCCACAACACACAGTGTCCCTGAAGGGCTACTTAAAACATTAAGCTAAGAGAAAGGAGCCAAGCACAAAAGGTCACATATTGCATGATTCTATTTATATGAAATATCAGAATAGGTATATCCATGGAGACAGAAAGCAGACCAGTGGTTGCCAGAGGGGGAATTACTGTTTAAAGGGTACAGGAATTCCTTATGGGGTGATGAAAATGTGTTGGAACTAGATGGAGACGATGGTTGCACAACTAGTGAATGTACTACATATCACTTAATTGTTTGGTTTAAATGGTTAATCAGCAACTTTACGTGATGTAAATTTTACCTCCATTTCAAAAAAAAAAAAACTCTCAGGAAAGAAAACACAAGGAGACAAAAATCAAGAAGTGAAGCACCTCCAACACATTGGGGAGAAAATGAGGAGACTGAGCACAGCAGAGCAGCTTGATAAATCAACATTTTCTTCTAGAGCAAGTGAAGAATTTGGGAGTTGGAGTGAGAATTCCCAAGCATGGACACCTGCCTTCTTAATCACGGTCGAAGCAGCTGTCCTGGCTGGAGTAATGAGAGGTGAGTGCCACTGTGGGTTCCCCAGCTCAGAAGACGCCATGCTCTATTGGAGCATTCGCAAGTGACTCCACTGCTTCACCAACTGTGGCCACTTCTTGGTTGCTGAGTGGCAAATCTGAATCTCTGACTCTGATGATAACCTCTTAACCAGTGAGGGGGCCCCCTCAGCCATCCATCTTCCCACCTCAAAAGGGCTTCCTTCTTGGCATTGAGGGTACAGTGCCTCAAGAAAGTGTCAGGGTTCCCTTGAGAGAGTCAGTTTCCCTTTACTGCCTCTTATGTTGGATGTGACGGACACTAAGGCAACCCATGGAAATGCGGCGTTCGCAGGGCTGGGGTGCACCCCTGGGCAAGGATCTGCCCCCCAGGCAGTAGTGAACCCAGCCATGGACTTCTCTCAAGGCTTCATCCCTCTTCCAGCCTCACTGGAATGTTTGCTTTCACTTCATGCTACCTACTCTCAGAAGCATGCGAACTATTAACCGAGGCTTCTATTCATTTGGAGTTTCACGCAGCAAATGGATGCTTTCAAACCCTTGTGGCCTTTCTGGCCACATAAAAAGGTGGCAGATGCAAGCAGCAGATGTTCCTCTCCCTTTTCTTGGATTCTGGGGCCTGGCTGTCCTGGTGAGCCTGTAGCCCAGTTTTCTCCATCACACAGCCTCTGTTCCTGGAAGGTGTCCACTGAGTGGATCAGGGATGCAAGAACCACGTTCTTCAGATGGCTCTTCATGCATGGGATCATGGAAGTGCTCAGGAAGTCTGCTTTCTGGGGACCAGCTCGGAGTCTCACATGGTTGTCACATTCTATGTAGGAGACCAATAAGAGTTCTATCAGTGCCCAGAGCAGCAGCACACAGAGGATCCATCCAGGTCCCAATGCATTTCCCATTCACGTGCTGTAAGCCCAGTGAATTAAAATGTGCAGCAGCCTTGGGAATAGTCAGTGACATGACCTCAGCCGTCCCAAATGTCATACCAGGTCAAGAATTCTGTGCCATGCCCAGTAAGAAGCCCAACTCATTGTTCTTTTTTTTTTTTTAATTTTATTTCCTCTTTTACAAAATTTATTCATTTACTTGAAAGTCAAAGTTACACAAAAAGAGAAAGAGAGGCAGAGAGAGAGAGAAAGAGAGGTCTTCCATGCACTGGTTCACTCCCCAATTCGCCGCAACAGCCGGAGCTGTGCCAATCCAAAGCCAGGTGCCAGTAGCTTCCTCTGGGCCTCCCAGGCAAGTATAGGGGCCCAAGCACCTGAGCCATCCTCCACTGCCCTCCCAGGCCACAGCAGAGAGCTGGATGGGAAGTGGAGCAGCCAGGACTCGATCCAGTGCCCATACAGGATGCTGGCACTGCAGGCGATGGCCCTATCTGCTATGCCATAGAGCCAGCCCCCCATCTCAGAGTTAAGTGTAATTCCTACCACTCAGCATGTGCCCACTGAATGACCTTTAGACTTAGCAAGTGACACACCTAGGAGACTCTCTCCTCCACATAACCTGCTTTTTAGAGAGAACCAGAACTTCCCCTATGACCTCCTGATGAGCTTTAGCCCCACTTCCAGCCTCACCACAGGCTCCGGGAATCTTTAAAAACCTTTATAATATCATTTTATCAAAACCAGTAACTTGGTGCAAACTTGAAGACAGCCAGAAAATACAAAACTCCAATACCAATATAAACAAAGTTTATTTTATTTTGAAATTTCTTCTTTGTATTTCTGAAAATAGGATTCAATAAATATTCATTATGAAACAAAAAATACTAATAGTACAGACAGACATCTACTAAGCATAAAGCAAAATTCCCTATTCCTCTTCCTCTCCTTCTCATCTCCCATCAATTTCTCTTATAAGAATTAGCCACTGTTCAGCCTTTCAGGTATGTTCCATGCATTGCTCACACACTGGATTACATGCACATAATTCTTACTTTTTACACATGGCGAATAACACGGATGCAGTCTTCTAAAACATACCTTTCCATTTAATATAATCACATGTCCATGTGCATACATATGTTCTTCTTTCGTTTTATTATTCAACAGTACAGGGGGACTATTATTTATTAAGACATACTCTAGTGATAATAATTAAGTCATTTCTGCTTTTTTCTTCAGGATAAACACAGTAGAAATCTTTCCATTGCTTTGGGAAAAGCACCAATTGACTTCACTGTAAAAGATCCAGGAGACAGGAGGTTGCCAAAGTAAGTTATAGGTCTCTCCTATCTGTTCAGGATAGGAGTGCCTCCTCTCATTTGGTTCCTCTGTCTCGCAGCAGGTAAGCCTGGAATCCAGTCATTGGCATGTTCTCTAATTCTAGGTGTTGCCAACTACTCCCAGGCTGCCAGATGTGAAGACCTGCCCTCAGTGCCCATGGGATCAGGCTCCACCCACACAGAATCAAGCTTCACTCACATGTGAACATGCTTGGCTCACACGGGACCAGGCTTCACCCACATGGGACCAGGCTTCCCTCACATGTGAACATGCTTGGCTCACATGGGGCCAGGCTTCACCCACATGTGAACATGCTTGGCTCACACTGGACCAGGCTTCACTCACATGTGAACATGCTTGGCTCACACGGGATCAGGCTTCACTCACAAGTGAACATGCTTGGCTCACATGGGATCAGGCTTCACTCACAAGTGAACATGCTTGGCTCACATGGGATCAGGCTTCACTCACATGTGAACAAGCTTGGCTCACATGGATCAGGTTTCACCCACATGGGATCAGGCTTCACTCACATGTGAACATGCTTGGCTCACATGGGATCAGGTTTCACCCACATGGGACCAGGCTTCACTCACATGTGAACCTCCTTGGTTCACATGACAATCAGGCTCTGCAGTATTTCTGCTTCCACTGCCTCCATGCCTGACTCCAGGGATCCCTGGGTTTGGGGCTCCCTAAGTGAGCACAAAGTCACCAGTCAAACCCAGTTCCTAGAGACTATTCTTTCTGTCTGTCCCATAGGCTTCTGTGTTGGTCCTTGGATCTTCTGTTAGTTCCCCACTTGGAATGGATCCCAACTGGCCAGGCCTCTTCCCTCATCTTCCTGCTCCCTCCAGCCCTTCCTCCCCAGCCTACTTCTCTCTAGCTCGCCCACTTCAGGGCCAGCATCACCACTGATGGTGGTGGTGAGATTCTCATCACAGCTCCCTCACTTCCCTGTGTTCTGTGCTGACCTATGTCAGATTCACCTCGTGCTGACTACTCTTGCTTTTCTCAAAGTCACCCAGGAATCCCTCTGCCAGCTGGCACTCTCTTCTCTCTGGCTATCTCATGATCAGCCTCATCCCGCGTTTCATTCATCTATTCAACAAATATTGATCATCTGCCACTAGACGCCATCACATTTCCTTCCAAACTGCAGACTTCCTAGAATAGCTTACACGTCGGGCTCTGTATTTCTATTGTACTATGCGTGGCAAGTTACTGAAATTTCATAAATGTATGCTATAGAATGGATAGCATTCAGTGCTTTTTCTGGAAGTTACCATCATAGTGCCCTATTCCCATCCCATTGACACTGCATAACAACAGACAGCATTTACTAAGGACTTGACAGGGTTGGCCTAAGAAGCATGTATGTATTGATAATCCTCACCTCAGCAACCCTGGGAGACAAGTACTGCCATCTTCCACAGTTGAGAACTGGTGGTTCCCTAAGTCACACGAGTTCACCCAGTCTAGAATTAACACAGCCAGGAACCATATCCAGGCATCTGACACCCAGGCCCGCACCATTAATAACCATGGTATTCTGTCTCTCCTTGGCAGCTTTCCACATCAGTTCCTTGAGCAGAGGCCAAAAAAATTGATCAGTGATAGCTTTAGGGTAGTCTGACAGATGAAGGGGCCAGGACCTACAGTGAGAGAAACAACCCCAGGCTGTGGCCAAAGGGACATCTTAGCAGGTTCAGTGATCACCAGGCAGTGGATACCACTGTGCCCACTATGTGAGGCGGGAGGTACTCAGAGGCCAGTGTAGAGGGCATGGAGCCTCTGAGACAGCTCCATGCCGTCTGCCCCATCCTGTTGATAAGGGGTGGCCAGCCAGACTTCTTCAACCAACCCCGGTCATCTCCACACTTCTCTGCATTGGTGGTGAAGAGCTCATCATGAGAATTCAGGATACAGACTCTGGGGTCAGAATGGGGCCCATCCAAACCCTGGTTAACACACTTCCTAGATGTGCGACCTTGGGATAAGTTAGTAAAAGCAGCTGCTATGCCTCGATTTCCTCGTGTATAAAAAGGTGGAGATGATAGTATCAGACAGTTGTTGTGAACGCCTACACCATGGAATTTGTATAAAACACTTAAAGGATGGGATCGGTGCTGTGGCGTATTGGGTAAAGCTGCCCCTTACAGTGTCTGTACCCTATATGGGCGCTGGTTCAAGTCCTGGCTGTTCCACTTCTGATCTAGCTCTCTGCTGTGGCCTGGGAAAGCAGAAGATGGTCCAAGTCATTGAGCCCCTGCACCCACGTGGGAGACCTGGAGGAAGCTCCAGGCTCCTGGCTTCAGATTAGTCCAGCTCTGACCACTAAAGCCATTTGGGGAGTTAACCAGCAGATGGAAGACCATTCCTGGGAAGGTGTGCACCTCTAGGGCTCCCATGCACGGGTGAGGAGTTAGTACTGTGCTAGCCTGTCCCCCCTTCTGTCACAGGTGAGCAAGCAGATGCCTTGGCACACTGTGTTACTTGTTTCAGGTCACAGAAAAGTGGAGAAGAGCTCTGAATCTGCTTTCTACCCAACACTGCTCTGGCTGGGAGAAATTCTGAATGTTGCCAGTTGAGCTAATTCATTTGGCAAATTGTTTCAGACACTTTAGCCATTTATACAAAACTAAAGATGAATGACTTCTAATCAAATGCAAGATGACATGGTATGAAATCGCCAAGGGGCACGTCTGCTGCAGCCTTGAGTGCTCAATGGCTGGGACGACGGACGGACGGCTCCTCACTTTGACCACAAGAAGCATGACATTTGTTAGGTAACTTATTTTATATGCCAACGCTTCGAACAGTAAGAAATAAGTAGAAAGGCAATCTGTTCTTCTCTCAGGAATTGTTACATAAAAAAGGAGAAACACATCCCAACTGCACGTCCACTCTCCAGATGGCAAACACGGTGCTCCTGAGTAATGGCATCCATCTTCTTTCAATTACCAGACTGGGGCACAGCCACCTCATGAGCATCTGGGGCAAGTGTCCCTGCCATGCTGCTTTCTTGCCCCTGGAGTCCCTCAAGGACTCAGGCAAAATGCTAACAGATTTGACCAGCAGCAGGAGCACAGTGTGTATAGTAACGAGTGTGGTTCCTGGGAAGAGACCCAACGGCCTACTTACGGATGGAGCTCTGCCTCTCAGCAACTGCGCAGCCTCGACGCCCTGTCCTTCAGAGGGGGAGAACAGTTGCCCACGTTACAACCTGCGAGGATTAAACAAGACGAGGCTTGAGACAGTGTTGCTGTGGCTGACACATAACAGGGGCTTATATTTTTTTTTAATTGAAAAGCGTACAGCAAATTATTTTATTTTCTCTAAAGGTAATCTAAGGCAAGCTGTTCCTTTTCATATTCATATGCAAATAAGGACAGAGAGAAGGAAGAAATTGTGATTATGGGGCGCAATGTGGCCAATCACTGTTCTGATGCTGCCACCTGCTGGAGAGCCAGCATCCCACGCTGCTATTGAAAGGAATGCGCTGAAATAACACGGGGCAAAGCCCTTCCTGCCCGGTCCCATCCCCTCCCCTCCGTCCTTCAGATCTGGACCTAAAGCTTCCCTGACTCTTCTGATGCCGGGGTTGCTGGGATCAGCATATCTTCTTTAGAAAGACATTTCTCCAAGGCGGGGTAGGACATTTACCTAGTGAGTCACACTGCCCCGCATTGGGATCAAGAGGGCAGCTATGGGCTGTGCTGTACAAGAAGTCAAAATCTAGTATGTAGCCCATATACACCACATCATGTTGGCCCACATTGTTTTCTGATAAAGTTCAAATTATTCACCAGTGCTTCAAATGCCAGAGTTCACCTAAAACTGCTGGAGAATCTAAGGATATGGCAACACACAACTACACCCCTCTAGGACAGCAATGCGCCCTCCTGAGCAGCAAGCGTCCCAGAGCCTGAGGAGGCCCTCCTTAGTCCAACACAGCCCTGCTGCTCCCTCTCCCTCTCTCACTTGGCCCTTGACCCCAGCTCTACGAACGTTGTCATCCCCTGATTCCCTACAGCAAAATCTTACATAGAGCAGGATGGCTGAATAGAGCTAACTAGAGCTGGGTGCGTGAATACAGAAATGCTTTATGCCTTCAAGTAATAATAGTAATTAGTCATCTCCAAGCACTTAGCTTGTGCCAAGTGCAAGGAAAAACATTCTGACCCCAATTTTTTGACCTCGAAGACATTTTCACCCCATTGTCCATTCAGGTCTCACATCTTTGTTCTATTCATTAGCTTTGTTCTCTGCCATGAAATATGAAATCATTGACTCATCTAAATCATCATAAATATTACTTGCAGAAATATCTATACAACTGCTGTTGCTGTGGCTCACTAGGTTAATCCTCCGCCTGTGGCACCGGCACCCCATATGGGCGCCGGGTTCTAGTCCCAGCAGCCCCTTTTCCAGTTCAGCTCTCTGCTGTGGCCCGGGAGGGCAGTAGAGGATGGCCCAAGTACTTGGGCCCCTGAACCCGCATGGGAGACCAGGAAGAAGCACCTGGCTCCTGGCTTTGTATCAGCACAGCTCCGGCTGTGGCAGCCATTTGGGGAGTGAACCATCGGAAGGAAGACCTTTCTCTCTGTCTCTCTCTCTCACACTGTCTATAACTCTACCTGTCAAATAAAAAAAAAAATACCTATACAAACAAAATTAGCAGTGGCAAAAGCTTCAGGTTGGTAAAATCTGTTACTGACCAAAAAAAAAAAAAAAAAAAGAATAGCATCTTTTAGTTACTATTTGAATTTAAAAGAGAGTCTTGATCTAACAATTCAACTCAGATGAATTGTATTCACTAAAATTAATGATCAAAGGAAAACTGACAATAACAACAGTTATAATCAGTTAAGATTGGTTTAGGAGTACTTCAAAGTGTTCATTGAAAAAATGGAATTAAAAGATATACACTGAACCAACGGCAAAGGAAGACCTTTCTCTCTGTCTCTCTCTCTCACTGTCCACTCTGCCTGTCAAAAAAAAAAAAAAGATATACACGTCTTCATGAGCATTCTGAAATACTTTCATATGTTTAAAATGCTAATTAGGGGCCAGTGTTGTGGTGTAGTGGACTAAGCCTCCACCTGCACTGCCGGCATCCCACATGAGCATCAGTTCATGTCCCACACGCTCCTCTTCAGATCCAGCTCTCTGCTATGGCCTTGGAAAGCAGTAGAGGCGCAAGTACTTGATATATATACTTACTAAAATATATTTGCTAACATTTTATTTAGAAATTTTGTATTCATATTCACACACAATCATTGTCTATGACTTCGACAGGTTCATAAAACACTTAAATTACTTATTCTTCACAAATGCAATAAAACTCAATGTGGATCTGTCTAGCCCTATTGTCTTCCTCAATCATAGTACATAATCAGCTTTCTAACTTCTTATATGATAACTGGTACTCACATTTTTCACTTCGGCTTTTCCTTTTGATGATTTATAACTTTACTACAAAATGAACCATTTCATCTATTTTCAAATGCAATGCCAGAGAGGTGCATGTAATACTCCTTTCAATTGTTTAATCCCTCTCCTTTCTAATCCTACACAGTTTGCTCTCTTTCTCTTCTCTAACCATAGAATCAGAGTTTGAATTCTAGTCTCTGTTTCCAGCCCCAGTCCTCAGGCTGCTGCTACCTACCATACTCCGAGAGGACAATGGAAACTGCATCTATGAATGTGAATCAGGTTGACTGATTTGATGGAAAAATGTAGTCAATTGCCAAATTTTGACAAAGTTTACATTATTCCCATTTTTACTTAAAAATAACTATCCTAGCATTAATAGAGTGAGTGGTAATACTTGGCAAAATCTTGGGGAATTTCAGTTTTCTTCATTTAATAAACAGACTCATTTCCTTCACCCTCAACCCATATTTTGACCAGCACCAATCATTTCCATGGACGAAAGGAAAAATACTCTTTATCTGAGACTCTGGCTGTTATTTAATTCCTGAAAATGGTATTCAAACTAACATGAGATTTCATTCAGTTTAATAAAAAACTACTTAATTAGAAAGAAGCTTTACTACTATCTCTGGAGATATATTAATATCATTAAAAAGAACATATGCTTGAAAGTTGTATGTACATTTATAATTTTGTTCCCTTCTGAATATGAAAGTCTATTTAATTAAGGTTATTACCATCTTTACAGCTTTTTCTCAAAGGAAATGTTCTTCATTCTAAGCTACATAACTTCTTGGAAAAAATATTTTTAAAGAAATCGAAATTCTACAGGAACACATGCTTTAGTTATATTCCAAATACACCCCTCCTTGCTCCCTTATTATATTTCTATAGTGTACTATAGGCCCAGATGGCTCCCCTGTGCTTGCTTGATTTTTCTCGCTGTGACAATTATTTAACCTTTTTTTAATGAGAAACCTAGAAAAAAGAACCAATTCTCCATATAAGTCAAGCGAAAAGAAGGGAGGGAGGGAGGGGGGAGGGAAGGAGGGAGGGAGGGAGGGAGGGAGGGAGGAAGGAAGGAAGGAAGGAAGGAAGGAAGGAAGGAAGGAAGGAAGGAAGGAAGGAAGGAAGGAAGAAGGAAAATGGGGAGGAGGGAGGGAGAGAGAAGGGTGTAGGGCCTGGCAGGAGGGTTGGTGAAAAGTGCACCTGCAACACACTGGACAAGGATGTAGCTTACTGCTCATCTGTTCATTTCACTTTGTAAACATTTTTTTCTGTCCCCATGGTCAACATCCTTCTATTTGTCTTCTGTTCTATTTCCCTTGCAATTCAGAGTTCCATTCTCTCACTTCTCTTATCCTAAATATAATCTGACCTCTGCTAACACTGTTCTCCCAGAGACCACCTCCCCTGTTAGGGGCTGAATTGTGTCCCCACAATATCCACACATTGAAGTACTGATCCCCATTACTTAAGAATGTGACCTTGTTTGCAAATAGGGTGGTTGCAGGTGTAATTATTCAAGATGAGGTCATCTTGACTAATTAGGGTGTAGGGAGAGCCTCTAATCCAATATGACCTTATAAAAAGAGGCAATCTGAACACACAAGACACATGGGGAAAATGCCATGTGAGCCTGAAGGCCAAAATGGTGGTGATGCATCTATAATCCAAGAAACAGTAAAGATGCCAACAAACCACCAGAAGCTAGGTTGGGACATGGAACAGATCCATCCCTCACAGTCTTCAGAAGGAACTGACCTTGGTGACACCTTGATCTTGCACTATCAGCCTCCCAAACTGTGAGACGATAAATTTCTGCTGTTGTAGTGATAATGATTTTTTAAAAGACTCAGCTTTTATCAGGCATTTGTGTGCCAAGCAGCCTTCTAAATATGTAGGAACTTCAAAAAATTTGTGTGAAGAGCAGGCATTTGGTCTAGAGGTTAAGATGCTGCTTGGAACACCCACATCCCCTATTCAGTGTGACTGGGTTCAAGTTTCAGCTCCACGTCCAATTCCAGCTCCACTTCTGATTCCACCTTTCTGCTAATGCACACTCTGGGAGAAGGCAGATGATGGCTTAAATGGTTGGGTCTCTGCCATCCACCTCGGAGACCTGGGTTGAGTTCCAAGCTCCCAACTTCAACCTATCCCAGCCCCAGCTGTTGTGGGCATTTGGAGGGTCAATCATTAGATGGAAGCATACCCTCTCTGTCTCTCAAATAAATATTTTTAATTACTCCCTTTTTATTATAATAGGTTGCCAAGGTGTGCTAATTCTACTTACAATATCTATTTAGGTTGCCCTATCCTGCCTGGTGCACCTACCTGAACTATCCCAGTAAATGCCTTTCTCCACATTCCATCCTTCTCCTCCTCCCATCCACCCTACATCCCATCTCCAGCTCCTCCTAAAACACTCATATCTTCAGTCCATGCTCATTGCCTAAAGAATGATATCCAAAATTCTTACAGATGAGGATGCACCAGGATTTAGTCCCAGTCTACCCAATCTCCATGCACCAAACACACTCAGGTTTTCCTGACATGGTTCCACCTGGCATATCCTCTGCAGCTCTAATCCTTTAATCAGAATGCTTCTTGCTATAAAAATATATTCCAGACATTTCACCAGCTGTTGGATACCTCTCCCTCCTTTGAACCCACTTTATGCTCTTATCTACCTGTCTTGACTCATTATCATTCCATGCTCTGTACTTTTTGTTATTTGGCCATGTGTCTAATAATCCTGACCAGACTGAGTTCAGGCCAGGGGGCAGGAGCCATGATTCATCTTAGAATTTACCACAGCATGGCTGGCGCCGCGGCTCAATAGGCTAATCCTCCACCTTGCGGCACCGGCACACCGGGTTCTAGTCCCACTCGGGGCGCCGGATTCTGTCCCGGTTGCCCCTCTTCCAGGCCAGCTCTCTGCTGTGGCCAGGGAGTGCAGTGGAGGATGGCCCAAGTGCTTGGGCCCTGCACCCGCGTGGGAGACCAGGAGAAGCACCTGGCTCCCGGCTTCGGATCAGCGTGGTATGCTGGCCGCAGTGGCCATTGGAGGGTGAAACAACGGTAAAGGAAGACCTTTCTCCCTGTCTCTCTCACTGTCCACTCTGCCTGTCAAAAAAAAAAAAAAAAAAAAGAATTTACCACAGCACATAACATATAATCTAGCATGTGGAAGGCTTTACTGGCTTAATTTTTAAAGTCTCTGAGTAAAGTGTTGTATTAGCCAAACAGACTAATAGACTTCTTGACATTCACAGAGTTCAGAGCAACTGAACCTGGAAAATAGATTGAAAATCCCCAAACTCACTGGCGACCTGGCTCACCTGAGTGAGTACCATTCTGATCTGATCCAGGGTTGTCATTATGGACAGCAATCCTGCTTTTTGTTCCTGGAGAGCACTCCAGGCTAACAAGTCCCACTGGCACCAAAGTCCTTTTCTCATTCCCACCACACCCTGGATGGGAACAACATGTCATTATCCTCCTTCATAACAGTGTACAAGATGCTAGATGGAGGCCCAGCTCCCTTTGCAGTAATAATAAGATAACCCGTGCCAAGGGACTTTGAACTTGGCAAGTTCCATTCTCCCTGTTGCTGCTATGGTTATTCCTGTGCCCAGAGGCCATATCAGGAAACTCCAGCATTTACCTGAAGCTTGATTATTCAGAGTCCATGGGAAAAACTGGTGGAAACTCCAGTGTCTTGGTTTCCAATCCCAAGACATGGACTATTGGGCAATCTCAGCTGATCTTTCACTGGAAAGCACATGAAGGGAGGGTTCTGGAGCCCAGTGAGGAACAAGTACTTGTCTTTCTTCTACAGATTAGAGAGCCCAGGGATGAGAATTCCGTGAAGCACAAAGTTTCTAGGCAGGACAAGGAAGAAGCTAAATCAGAAGATCAAAGAATCAGAGCTGGTAGTTAGAATTTCTAACAAGATCTGGTTATTTTCCTCCCAAGGCAAGAAAGTCAAGAAACTATCAGAGGGGGCCAATGCTTTGGCACAGCAGGTTAAGCCACAGCCTGCAATGCCAGTATCCCATATTGGAGCTGGTTCTAGTCCAATCCAGCTCCCTGCTAGTGCACCTAGGAAAGCAGTAGAAAAAGACCTGAGTGCTTGGGGCCCTGCACTCACGTGGGCAACCTGGAAGAAGGTCCTGGCTCCTGGCTTTGGCCTAGCCCAGCCCTCGCTGTTGAAGCCATCTGAAGAATGAACCAGCAGATAGAAAATCTCTCTTTCTTCTGTCTCTTTCTCCTGTCATTCCTTCTTTCTATATATATATATATAACTCTGCCTTTTAAATAAATAAACAAATCTTTAAAAAAAATTACCAGAAATCCTTCACTGGTTCTGCTATATTATTTAGTGGTATTGTTGTTAACATCAACATAAAGCAGGAGGAAGAGTGTGGACAGAGAGGTTGTCCATCTGAGTCATCACCTTAGGCAAGCAACTTTATCTTGTAGATGACTGGGAGCCTTTGAAGAGTTTTAAACATGGGTGTGACACATTAGACTCCTGATTTAGAAACCATGGTAGCAAATGGATTGGAAGGGACAATACCAGAGGAGAGGAACTGTGGAAGCCGTCATGGAAGAAGGGGATGACAATTTCTGCCTTCTCCGTCTCCTTGATAATGGGAGGAAAGAGTTTGAATTGAGAAATACTGACAAATAAAATCAGCAAGTGCTGGTAAATACTGCATAAAATCCCAGCCAATGATGACTTTAACCTCTTTTGTGCCTCAGACTCAAATATACAATTGTCTTGTGGTAGCCCACAGGTTTATACTAAATTGCACAGAGAATACAGGAATGATTAAAAAAAAAAAAAAAAACAAAGCTTCTGATGACTTTATACTTGAGACAGACAATACCAACAAGAAAACTATCCAACAAAGACAAGTGTTATGCAGACAATTAAAATAAGGTTGGGGTGGGCATTTGGCACAAGGGTTAAGTTGCTGCTTGCAATGCCTGCATCTCCCATTAGAGTGCCTGGGTTTGGGTCTCAGTTCTGCTTCCAATCCCATCTTCCTGCTAACGTGCACCCTGGCAGGCAGCAAGTAACGGATCCTGTACTTAAGTAAGCCATTCTCGAGAAAGACCTGAATTGAGTTCTGAGCTCCTGGCTTCAACCTGGTCCAGCCCTGGCTGTTGCCAGCATTTGTGGAGTAAACCAATAGACAGAAGATCTGTGTGTGTGTGTATGCCTTTCAAATAAAAATAAATAATGAAATAAGGTAATGGGATAGGGCTTGGGCTCCTTTAGAATGAGTAGCCAGGGCAACTTCTCTGAGGAGGTGCTACTTAGGACTGCTAAGGCTATGTGAAAATCAGGGGAAAGTGGCTGATTGAATTGGAAGACACCAAAGCAGATCAGTGCAAATGGACTGGAATGGGCAAAGGAGAAAAAGGGAACAAAGAGACCATAGAGATAGGCAGGGCAGATCACGTACAACTTTGTAAGGTGGAGGAATCTAGATTTTATTTGAAGTATCAAGGGGAGCTGGTAGAAGATTTTAGTTAAGGGAGTGACTTTATCTCATTTAAATCGCTAAGTGATCACTCTTCCTTCTATATGGAAAATGTAACAAGGGAGGGAGACTCATAGTTGTAGCTAAGCAAGGAGACTTTTACAGTTGTCCCTTTGAGAAATGGTGGTGGCTTGAAAGAAAGGCAAGTGAATTCAGGATCTGTTTTGATGAAAGAAACAGAGAGGAAGAAAGAGAAGCATCAAGGATAGGGATGACTGAAAAAGAGCAGTTTGACACAGAAAAATTTTGTATGTTGAGTTTGAGATGCATATTAGAGATTCCAGGGAATGTGCCAACTAGGCAGGTGAAAATCCAAGTGCAGAATTCAGTTGAGAGGTTGAATGATTAGCCTATAGATGGTGTTTAAAGCCAGAGGATCACATGGATTTCTTAGAGAATAACAAAGAGCATGGACAAAGCCAAGACCTGAACTCTGAGATACTCAAACATTTAGAAGTCAGATAAAAGGGGAGGAACTGAGGAAGGAGCAGCCAGTAGAGGGAAAGTAGTCAAAGACAGTGTGGTGTCCCCACAACCAAGTAATAAGAAAAAAACTGCTCCTGAAAAGGCAAGGAACTATCTGTGTCAAATCTCAGTCCGAGGTAGAGGAGGACTGAGAACAGGATTTTACAAGACAGAAGCTCTTGATGCATTGAAGAGAGATCGCAGGAGAATGGTGGGGGAAAGACTTAATTAGAGTGAGAGAGAGCAAGGTAATGCAGAGTTCTGACAAGGAAGTGGTTCAGTCAACCGTGTGGATGCACAAGTGATGAGGTAAGAGAATGGCCTCAGTGCTCTTGGGAAGTAAAATTCTATGCCAAGGATAAGCGGTAGAGGAGAGTAGTGACAGCTAATGCTAGTAAAGAGCTCTTGAGGGCGAAGCTAACCAGGTCAAGGGCAGGAGAACACAAGCACAGACCCTGCTGAGCCTGGACACCAGGAGCTGGCGTGGCACATTTTGTGGAGTGCTGTGCAGAAGCAGTAGCCCAGAAGCAGGAGCTGAGAAAACAAAGTTCTCCTAGACCTAGAGTTAATGTTCTGAGGAATGAGTGCAGAAAAGGAGAAAGAGCAAGGTAATAGAGAGTTCTGACAAGGAAGTGGTTCAGTCAACCATGTGGATGCACAAGGAAAAGTGTCCTGGGCTGTGTTTATGAGCTGGGACAAGAAAAGAGGAACTGAGGAATGAAGGACCCTGGGTGGGAGAACAGGCAGGGAAGAGAGGTGATCAAAAGAGAGCTGGATAAGAAGCTGGTGAGAAGGTGGGAGTTAAGGAACTGTTGGTGAGAAGATCCTTAGCTAACCAGGACCTCAGTTGTTGACAGTGGCTCCATCTTTGGCAAAGATGAACTGGTACAAAGACCTATTCCCAGAGAAGTCCTATCCCAACCTTGGCACACTCGGATCCAGACAGTGCCAGGTGAGCTGAGTTAACTGAGCCTTGCACAGCGAGCCAGCCCTGGGCTAGTTCTGCAACAGCAAGTGGTCCCCATATGGGTGAGACCTACCCACTGAGCTGGAGGTGTTGTCTCCTGGCTTTTAGGAAAGCACCTTGTGGCATTCTTTCGAAGCAGTGCTATCTTGGTGTTTCCAGTGTTCCCAGAGACTCAAATTTGGGGTCTGCAAAAAATCCAAGAAAATCCTGGGTTCAGAATGTACCTTCCTTCCAATAGGTGATGGCCTGGTTCTGACCCAACTCTTCTTTGTTAGGTCCATTAGAACGCCTTCCCTCAGACCTTAGTGCAAATAGACAACCCCAGGCAGCCCCACCTCTGCACATGCCCAGACACACTTGGCCCCTAAGTGGGAGGAAGCTTCCTCTCAAGATGGGTCCCTGTTAATTGATATTTTCTTCCACTGTGTTGTAGGATTTGAGGAAAATGGGGATAATAGTAGAACATTAGTTCCTTGGCACAAATAAGCACTGAGTAAATATACTGGGGTAAGAGAATGAATGTACTTAAGAAAAAAAGGCAACGAGAAAGAGAAGGGAGTAAAGAGAGGCCTCAAAATTTTGGGGAAAAATTAAAACACAGTCGTCATTTGTATGTTCGCTGAAACTCCCTTTTTTGCAATCCATCAATGAACATTTTTTTTACTACTCACTGAATTATCTCCTACAAATAAATAGTCACACTGACGATTATTCTTAAAAATTTCTATAAAGGTGAAAAACTAATATTCTATTTTCTACTCTTACTAAAATAGACAACAGCTGACATTACCTTATCTATATTTGCTACTAACCCAAAGTCAACAACCCAAGAAATTGCTGCTACATATTATTCATAATAACTAAACTTGGAAACAAATTAAATGTATACCAACAGACAAATAAATAAAGAAAATATAGTAAAGAGATACACTGGAATAAAGAGATAGAAACCCTACTACTGACAGCAACACAGATGGACCTACAGGACTACGCTAAGTGAAATAAGCCAAACACAGAAAGACGAACACCATATGACTCTACTTACATGTGTAATCTAAAATAGTCAAACTCGCAGAAACTCAGACAAGATTGATGATTGCCAGGGTTAAAGGAAAAGGAGAAATGGAGAGCTGATGGTCAAATGGCACAAAGTATCAGGTACGCAAGATAAGTAAGTTCTAGACATCTTCCACACAGCATAGTGTTTACAGCTAACAACACTATTGTGTATCCTGAAATTTTCCGAATAGGTAGCTCTTGTTTTAATTCTTATTACCACATGAAGCAAAAATAAAATACAATAATAATAATAAAGGGGTGAGAGGAAACTGGGAGGTGATGATGGTGATACTTTCGCAGTTATATACTTACCCCAAACTCATCAAGTTGCATACGTTAAATGTGTACAGCTCGTTATAAGTCTATTATAACTCAATCAAGTGGTTTTTTAAAAAAAGAATTGCTCTTCTCCAATTTCCTCATCTATTTTATTTCATTTACTGCAAAAACTGTTAAGATTCATAATAGCATATGTATAAATATATGTGTATGCATGTGCATATAATTTTAAGATGTTTTGTTTTCTTAATTGCAAAATAACAGAAACATAAAAGCTGAAAACTGTTTTGAAATTTGGATTAGCTCATATCTCTGGGTAATTTCTATGACTAAGCACTTTCCTATCTTGGTTTTTATTTTCATTAAACACTCTAGGAATATTAGTATCACAGCCACTTCTTAAGAGAAAGAATGAAGTCAGTTTTGTGTGAATATATTTTATCTCATCTGGTTTCTTTGCAGTTTGATACAAACACATTTTCCCTCTAACTGTCACCACTAAAAACAGTAGTCAGGATACCGGAGTCTTCATTATTATCTTCCATAAGGCTCACACTCTCCAAAACATGCTTAGGAGTCATATTACCAGCAACCAGCATTACAAAATATGCTCTCAGCCCCTTTTAGCCTTGACCTACTTCATCCAGGCAAACCCTGAGGCTGTTCTTCCAAATCGGCTTTCTCTCTGAAGAACAAGGAAGTGCCACGGCTGAAGAAGGAAAGAAATCCTGTGTTTCTGGCCTCTTGGGTGCTAGCATGGCTTCTGATCCTCTGGGAGAAAAGTTGCTCTGAGGGAAACGGTTGTACTCCTGAATTCCTTCTCCACTGAAAGATCTCTGCCCCGCTTCCACAGAATCACTGAGATGGGGACTCCCTGCTCCACCTCCAAGCCCTGACGTTTTTCGGAGTTGCTAAGAACAAATAACTACAGTGACTGCTATGACTCGTGGGACAAGTCCTGACTTTCTTTTCGTTTTTGTTTTTTTCTGAACAAGGCTTTTGAATTAGAAAAAGCTCTTGAGTGTGACCAAACAGCTGCCTGTTTTTTCAGGGCTTACCGTTCCTGTTTGAGAACCCTCTTATCTTTCAGACTCTCCTCCCAAGATTTATCCTCTGAGTTACATGTTTTCAACTCAAGTACAGAAGGAGTGGATGACAACAGAGGCTCTGTGTTGTGAGGACAGCTGTTTATTTCAGGAATGGCAACTCCTAACCCAAGACTAACAATGATTTCCTTGTGTAAGTTTTCCTTTCTGCCTTTGGGATCTGCTGGGATCACCTCCTCAAAAAAGTATGCAATAGTTTTAAGATCTTCATGGTTATTATCTCTGGAAATACTGGCTATCTGGTGGTCATTGTTGTCAACTCCACAGACACACACATATAAACACACCGTTGTTCTGGCTTTATTTGGTCTTACTTTTCTTGCAAGAAATAGGGTTTCTCTTTTTTTAATATTTATTTTATTTATTTGAAATACAGAGTTAGATAGATAGATAGAGAGAGAGAGAGAGAGAAAAAGATTGATCTTTCCTCTGCCAGTTCACTCCCCTAATGGCCACAGTGGAGCTGGGCTGATTGGAAGCCAGGAGCTTCTTTAGGTCTCCCATGTGGGTGCAGGGGCCCAAGCACTTGGGCCCTTTCCTATTGTCTTCCCAGGCACATTAGCAGAAAGCTGGATTGGAAGCAGAGCAACCAGGACTTGAACTGGCACCCACTGGGGATACTGGCGCTGCAGGCGGTGGTTATACCCAGTATGCCACAGCGCTGGCCCCTGAGAGATGGGGTTTCTACAAAACCTTTTAGAAGTATGACAATGAGTTTTAACTAAGACTTTGTAAATGTGCTGTTTCTCCACTTATCAATAACAGACAAGAATGAAAATGAAATAGGAAACATTTGATTTTGATAAATGTCATCTTTGGTGGCTTTGGTCTTGCCTACATACTTTTGGTCATGTTTAAGGTATTTGTTTTTAAGAGTTTTAAGAGTTTTAAGAGTATTAGAAATGTTTGAGACATTTTTCAAATATTTGAAAATGTCAAATTCTGAATACAGTTATCATGTCTTCAATTTCCTTATACAAAATATGAGGCTTATTTTGGCAATCTGTGCAATTTTCCAGCTTTATCTGTTCATTAATAATTATTTGTTCTCAATATTCTCTTATAGACATCAGAATTTTCAAATTGGTTCTCATCTAGTTGCAACTGATACTTAAAATAAGACAGACAATAATGGGCCCAATTTATTTATATAATAAACATTTAGATGGTCACTGTATGCATAATCCTACACTAGATTGTATATACTGTCATATCTTAACAATATGGGGAGGGGTTCTTGAACAAATTAAGCAAGTATGTAATAGGTGGTCAGATGGAGATAGCTCCTCTAAAAGTAAATCTGTCATATTCTTTTAGTAATATTACATAGAGTACAATAATCTAATTGCAATTCAAGTGAGGTTGGATATGTCCAGCAACTTTGCATGTAAGATGATTCAGCTGTAACTTGATGTATTTTGGGTAGAAATGGTTACTTCTTAAGCATGTGCTCCCTAAAGAAGGTGCAGATGGTGATTTGATTTTTTTTATTTGACAGGTAGAGTTATAGACAGTGAGAGACAGAGAGAAAGGTCTTCCTTCCGATGGTTTACTCCCCAAATGGCCGCCACAGCCGGCGCTGCACCGATCCGAAGCCAGAAGCCAGATGCTTCTTCCTGCTCTCCCATGTGGGTGCAGGGGCCAAAGCACTTGGGCCATCCTCCACTGCCCTCCCAGGCCAAAGCAGAGAGCTGGACTGGAAGAGGAGCAACCAGGACTAGAACCCAGCGCCCATATGGGATGCCAGCGCAGCAGGTGGAGGATTAACCAAGTGAGCCATGGCGCCGGCCCCTGATTTTTTTTTTTTAAGCAGGAAAAAAAGTACTTTGGTTGCCAACTTAGTGAAGTTTACATGAGAGAATGTTTCCATTTGATGAAGCGTATCAAAGAGGCCATGTTTAGAGTAGGAAAGCCCATGAGGGAACTTCATCTGGGGACCATGTGTATGGGAGAAAAACCATCCCAACACACAGACACATCAAATCACCAAAATCTGAAGGTTCAGTTTACAGAAATAACTGTATCCATCTAATAATGTATTCTAAATCCAACAGAAACATGTCCTACTGGCAACTTACTAGCAAATCCCTCCCTACACTTCTAGGGACCCATGTTATCCATCATACAATTCACTTTTGTACAGTGCGTTTCTGCTCGCAAGATGCTCTCACATGCCATACCATGAAATGGAAAAGGATGCTACGCATGTGCCCGATGAGGTAAACTGGAAGGACAATATCCGCACCATTAGACAGGGGTTGCAGTTAGGAGAGCTGTGTCTTGGGCCCACTGCATTATGTGAAGCTAAATCTAACCAAATAAAGCTGACAAAACCAACAAAAGCACAAGGCCGAAGAAGTATACTGAGTACTTGAAACAATCCAACTTCTAACCATTGGACTATACCACAAAGGGAAGAAATTAAAAGAGAACACAAGTCTGGATTCCACTGGTTGATTTAAATTTGTTATCACTTGGTCTTTAAATCTGCCACTGAGACCCATCAGAGCTATTGCAGGCATTTGAGGAGTGAACCAGCAGATGGTAGATCTCTCTCTCTCTCTTACTCTGCCTTTCAAATAAATATAAGTAAATCAATCAATAAATAAAGGTTGGTAATAGAAGAGTGTTATTTACAGAAAGAACTAGTAGGAAGGAGAGATGCTATGTAGCAATATATTCACTACACCACACAGAACCACTCCAAGGTGAACAGAACCAATCCAGGGAAGCCATGGAGTGAAGTGGGTGAGGACAGTTTTCCCTAGCAGTCCCTCCTTTCATGGGCTCTTCTCATCTGTCTCTTTCCCTCCTATTTGCTCTAGACTTCCTCCCCAAGACCCAACGTTCATACTCTCCAATCCCGGTGACTTTGGAAAGACTGACTGTACCCTCCAGGGATCTGAGTTTAGTGACACCAACATTTCATCTCAGAGTCCAGCTTCCAGCTAGTGTGCCTTGAAAGGCAGCAGAGGATGGCCCAAGTGCTTGGGCCCCTGCCACTCATGTGGGAGACCTGGATGGGGTTCCTGGCTCTTGGCTCCTGGCTTTGGCCTGGCCTTGCCCTGAATGCTGCAGACTTTTGAGAAGTGAATCAGAGGGTGGAAGCACTCTCTGCCACACACCCCACTCTGCTTTCGTGTGTGTGTGTGTGTGTGTGTGAGAGAGAGAGAGAGAGAGAGAGAGAGAGAGAGAGAGAGAGAGAGACTCTGCCTTTCAAATAAATAACTCTTTAAAACAAAACAAAAAAAATAAAAAAGAAGAGGTCTTCAGTGTGAATTAGAAGAAGTCAGATACTCTTAACCAGAATTTAACGCCTAAAATTAGATGTCTGAATGTGACCTTTAGAAGTCTTCTTGTGGCTGGTATTGTAGCTTAGCGAGTGAGGCTGCTGCCTGCGACACTGGCACACCATATGGGCTGATTCGTGTTCCGGTTATTCCACTTCCCATTCAGCTCTCTGCTAATGGCCTGGGAAAAGTAGCAAAAGATGTCCTGGAGTGATTGGGCCCCTGCACCCATGTGGGAGACCTGGAAGAAGCTCCTGGCTTCTGTCTGGCCCTGCCCAGCCCAACCATTGTGGCCATTTGGGGAGTGAACAAGTGGATGTCCCTCTTTCTGTCTGTCTCTCCCTCTCTCTCTCTCTGTAACTCTGGATCTCAAATAAATAGATAAAGCTTAAAAAATTAGAAAAAGAACAAGAAGAAGAAGTCTTCTTGCCTATTATTCCACTCTTTGCCTCAATTCTCCCCAAATAATCCCCACACATGGAGTGCAGACTCTGGATAAACATCTCCCCTGATTGTAAATCAAGCCCCTTGGGGCAGACCCCTCCCACTGCTGGATTGTTCTCATCATTAAGAAGTTCTCAGTCACGCCAGCCAAAATTAGTCCCCTGCAGCTTCTCCTCACTTGAGAAATACAAAGCAAGCCCTTCTCCTGGCAGCCTCTCCCTTTGAAGCCAGCTGTCACATCCTCCCGAGGCCAGGCCCTGCAGTCTAAATGCACACAGCTACTCCTCTGGTGACATGGTTGATAGGCTACTGGCCGTCTTGGTCACCCTCTCTTGAACATGCTGCAGTTCAATAAAGTCCCTCTTCAAAAGCATCTCCATAAGGGAACATGGCATTCCAGGAATGGCCTACATATGGGAGGAAAGCTTTGTCCACTGAGAAGAACCGATGCTCCAGGGGCCACATGGGCGGGACAACGGGTTTCATTGTTATCAGAGGGCTCTGGGGAGGAGGCGGGTGGGAGAGATGTTCCATTCTGTTTTTCGTGCTGTGATTCTGGAATTAAATTTTTAAAACTACAGAAGAGAATCAGCTGTATGCAAGGCACTCTGCTAGGGCTTTGACGGATGAGTGAGGGAAGCCCAGAAGCCGGCGCCAGGGACCCTGGTGCCAGGGGTGGATGCCTGGGCCTCATGGCTCAGCACTCCCCTGCCACCTCCAGGACAGGAAAAAGAGTTTAAATCTGGGTATTGGCTGTGTATTTCAAGCCTCGTGGGACTGGATTGGGCTCTCTTTTCCACTTTGCATTTTAATAGACTGCCCACCACACTTAGTATAGAAGATACGCCCCGCCCCCCCCCCCCCCGCCCCCCTACACACACCTAGGCTGTGGCCCAGCAGGTTAAGTTACCACCTACCACACATCCCATATGGTCACCAGTTCAAGTCCGGGCTGCTCTACTCCAATCCAGCTCCCTGATAATGAGCCTGGGAAAGCAGTGGAAGATGGCTCAAGTGCTCGGGCCCCTGCACCCACAGGGGAAACCCAGTTGAAGCTTGTGGCTCCTGGTTTCCAACTGGCCCAGCCCTGGCCATTGTGGCCATCTGAGGAGTAAACTGGCAGATGGAAAATCTGTCTCCCTCCCTCTCTCTGTAACTCTTTCAAATAAATAAATAAATAAGAAGATATGTCTCTTATCTAAAACCAGGGAACAGAACACAGTCTCCTGCCTCATATTCTTCTGGCAGGGGGTGAGGACTCACAGGACAGAACTTGGTTTCTTGATCACCTGCTCATGGGGCCATGGAGGAACCAGCCCGCCAACTTTGGAACTGGAGAAGGGGCCAGAGGGCCAAGTCTGCCAGGAAACTGGTACCCTGGCAATAGGTGGCTCCTAGCTAAACACCCCACACCAGCCATGCCACACTCTCCACCAAAGCTCCGCCCCAGGCCCCACTCTCTCCCCCCTCCCCCGCCATGTCCACCCCCTGGCCAGCGCTCCCAGTGCCACACCCTTGTGACCTGCCCCTCCTCTGTCCTGCTCTTCCATTCTCTGACTCAACTCCTGCCCCTTCCCCTTCCTCCCAGGCTGCAGAACCCACCTCACTGTGCCGCCCTGCCCCCTCAGCCACGCTCCCTGTCCCAGCAGATGTCCAGTACCGCTGCACCCCTGCTCCAGCCGCCAGGTCCAGTGCACAAGCACAGAGAGCATCCTCATCGGTGTCTTGGGGAGACAAACTGGCAGACAAGAAGTCAAATTCTGCCCTAACGGTGCTTGAGTCGGGTTCTTATGGTCAGGCTTACACCTCCTAAGGGTGGGCAGTAAAACACCATGAGCTGACAGGGAGTGCCTACTAGTACCTCAGCCTTCAGAACTCTCACGTCAGTGTCGCCTCCACTATTGCACCGAGTTTACAAACTGAGAGATTAATGCACAGAGTGGTTAAAAAGTTTGAGACTATTGGGCAAAACAAATGTGGCATGTTGGTACAATGCAGTAATATTCAATAATAAAAAGGAACAAATTACAGACGCACGCACAGCACAGATGAAATCTCAAATCATGCTAAGTGACAGAAGCCAGACACAGATGAGAACATACTATGTAAGTCCGTTTCGGCCACGTTCTAGAAAAAGCCACGCAGTGTGGATGGGAAAACAGATCACATGTTGTCTGGGGCCAAGGAGGGGGCAGTGGGGAGTTCTGCAGCTGCCAGAAGCATTCCAAAGCTTGAGGGCAACAGTGACCGTACCGCACGTGCACATCCCCAGCTGCTTAAAGCTGTGCACTTAGAATGAGGTGAATTTTGAGGTATGGTAAGTAGCCCTCAGTGTTCTGCAAAAAATAAGAAAGAAGAGAGGGACAAAAGAGAATTTGGGTCGCACCAAGGATGGACACACAGGAAACGGGCTAGGAGGAGAGTGGTTTCAGAGACGTGAGTATGGAGGAAGGCGGCACAGAAGCGACTGAAGAGACTGGTGCCTGCCACACTTGTAGGTGCCAGGGAAAGTCTGGTTGAGAGAAAGGATGAGCAGGGCCCAGAGAGAGAACGGGGTCTACATGCCTCAGGGAAGACCCAGAGGAGAAGCGCTCTTTTTCCTGAGAAGATGCTCTAGTTTCTTAGCTTTGGGATCCTGAGACCTTCCAGGAAGAGGGATGGAGGAACATGGCGTGCAATCAACAGATAACCTGCCCCAGAGTTCCGATCATTGCAACAATTGTTAACAAGACAAACACAACAGAAAATGAAATATTGGGTTCATTAGTGATTTTCCTGTTTACAAAATCCACCGTGGCTTTCTGGCTATTAGAAAAGCTCACTTACTGGGGTTCATTTCTCTAAAAACACATTGAACTACCTTAATACTAACAGCTTCAAAGGGCAGTGGATGACCCTTCTGAAGCTTTGAGATCCAGGCTCCAGGCCCTAGAAGAAAGACAATCAGAGAAGCTATGTGCTCTGCAGTGTGGAGTCTCACACGCTGATTTACAACAGGGTGATTAACAGTGTGCTGCGGCATTCAGTGAAGCTGGCCTGCAGTATAGACATTCCAGACTGTGTGTTCTGGCCTGGAGGACCTGAGTCATGATGACTGATGGCAGAGGGTGTTGCCCATAAGTTAAAGGCCACGGGCTGATTAATGATCTCAGCATGAAGCTGTGGGTCGCTAACCCTGACAGATCATTAGTTCCCAGCAAATGTCCAGCCTCTGGAGGTCATGTCTTTTATTACAAACCAACACACACAGAGAAAACACAGAGCAGAGCAAGTGGCCTTCTCATGTGCTGGGGATATTTAAAAGCTGAACTGTGAATTTCCATGAATACAGAATATGTTTGTAGCATGAATCTTTCTTAGCTTTGACAAAACAAGAGCAAGGACTGTTAGCAGAACCATACTGCACCGTCAACGTTCCATTAAACTTTAACCACCGCAGTTATGGTTAAAGAGATATTTTCATTATAATCCTGTATTTCAGGAACTTGCAACTTAACTTATTCAACATTCTCTTTTGCATATTGGTCTCTTACTTAAGGAATATTAATGTTTTAAACTTGATAGAGTTTAATCTGTCTTTAAGATCATTTGTTTAAAAAGGTAAAATCCTCATGCACAGAATAATATTGGGAAAATATTAAGCCCCTAGGAAGGAAACATTAAGCCACTGTTTCTTGGTTATTAAATACAATAATTCCAGGAATTATATAAAATATCTGTAAAACTAGAGTGTGTTGAGTTTAAGGAAACCAGAAACTGCAGACTACTGGAATCATTGTCTTTTTCTTTGTGTTTTTAATCTCTACTTTATCTATAGGGAGAGGGTGACAAAAGAGATAAATGCAGTAATGGAGAAAGCAATTGAGGAAATGAATTTTCTAAACCTGTTAAAGTTTAATCACATACCATTCTTTGTGGCCGTTGGACTCTGTGGAATGCTAGTGACACTTTGTATGGACTGAATTTGCCCCAGCAAAACTCACTTAGTAAAGCCTTAACCCCCAGCATGATTACATCTAGAGATCGGACCTATAAGGTGGAAATCAGCTAAATGCAGGTGGGGCCCTAACCTTAAAGCACTGTGGTCTCCCTCTTTTTCTACCATGTACACACACAGCTAGAGGAAGCCATCTGCAATCCAGAAAGAGAATCCTCACTAGAATCCAGCCATCCTGGCAACCTGACCTCACACTTTCAGCCTCCAGAATTATGAGAAAATAAATTTCTACTGTTTAAGCCACTTGGTTTATGATATTTTGTTATGGCAAAACAATTCAATTTGTATAGAAAAATGAATACACACTTTCACCTATGTCATATATTCATGTCACCCTCGGGACACGGCAACACAGTGTACAATCACAGTGTACAGGAACAGCGTCTCTCTATTTCCTTCCATGGCTTATGGATGTTAAAGACAGCAGGATATAATTAGGTATTTTTACCTGTCCTACTAACTGAAAAATAATCAATAAGTAATAATAAGTAAATCTCCTCCTCAGGGCCGGCGCTGTAGCGTAGTGGGTAAAGCCGCCGCCTGCAGAGCCAGCATCCCATATGGGTGCTGGTTCAAGTCCTGGCTGCTCCACTTCCGATCCAGCTCTCTGCTATGGCCTGAGAAAGCAGTAGAAGATGGCCCAAGTCCTTGGGCCACTGCACCCACATGGGAGACCCGAAGGAAGCTCCTGGCTCCTGGCTTCGGATCGGCACAGCACCAGCCATTGCGGCCAATTAAGGAGTGAACCATCAGATGGGAGACCTCTCTCTCTCCCTGTTTCTCCTCTGTCTATGTAACTCTGACTTTCAAATAAATAAAAAAAAAAATCTTAAAAAAAAATCCTCCTCCTCAATGTCATCCAGTAACATCACAGATTTTGTTTAACAAATTATAATAGTAAATCTATTCATTTTACCTTGTTTTTAATAAGAACTAAAAAGGTAAGGCATCTACAGAAATGCACATGAATAGAAGGCAGAAAAATCATGGTGCTTTGACTACATAATTATAGATTTTTGCTTTAGAAAATTTTGAAAAATATGTGTGGTATAATATTATGTAGCAAATTAAAATTAAAAATATATACCCCTATTGTAATAATATAAACATTATAATATGGGCTGGCACTGTGGCACAGCAGGTTAAGCTGCCTCTTGCAATGCCATATAGTAGTTCCCTGTTCAAGTCCCAGATGTTCTGCTTCCGATTCAGCTTCCTGCTAATGTGCCTGGGAGGACAGCAAAAGATGATTCATATGGGAGACCCAGAAGGAGTTTCTGGCTTCTGGCTTCAGTCTGGCTCAGCCTTGGCAGTTGCAGGCATTTGGGAAGTGAACCAACAGATGGAAGATCTTACTCTCTCTCTCTCCCTCCCTGTCACTCTAGCTTTTAAATAAATTAAATAAATCTTTAAAAATTATAATAATGTAAAGTAACTGTAAAAGGTGATTGAAGTATGAATCACTGTTCCTACATTTTTATTTTCTGAACATTGTGAGATGTTCCTTTTTTACTCTTTACAATTTTTTAAACAAATCCAAAAGCACGTATGGGTAACTTCTATGGAGAACACTCTGCTATTATCAAATTGTGCCTTTTACTAGAAAAGATTTTAATTTTGACTAAGATTTCATTTGATTGATAGTACTGTCATTTTAAATACATAGAGTCAAAAATGACTAACTCAAGCCAGCCAAATGCTTCAATTTTGATGAGCTCTGAAGGCTCTAATTTAGCCAAATACCTTTTAAAAAGCTGTCGTGCAAGATGAACATGGTAATTAGATATATTCATTTCACTATAAATATCAATATTGTCTAGTGCTTCAAGACGAAAATGAGATGGTATTCCTGGAAAAAGGAAAGCATTCGCTCTGCACCAAAGCTGGATTCTGATCACAAGTCTAACTGGGTAACAAAGTCCTCTTACCACTTATTCATTCAGTTAGTCAATCGACATTCACTAATCAAGTACAGGGCAATGATTTAAGGCACAGGCTTCAGATCCAGATCGCCTGGTTTAAATCGCTACTCCATCACTCATTACAGTTCTGATCCTGTGTGTTGGTCAAGATGAGTTAGGTTTGCTATGGTAACACATTACACCCAAAATTCTACATTTCTATGGTGGAGGAAAGGGAGTGGTACACTCCATGATCACTCAGAGAGCCAAGGGGATAACGATGATGGCTAGCATCTTGTAGCTGTAGATGTACTCTTTTGAGCCTGGAGAGTCTTACAGCAGCAATTACATGCTCCAGTAGAGAAGTCACCCATGACACAGCAGCAACACTACTCATGGCTTACTGACCATTACTAGTCTACAAGGCCACCTCACTGCAAAGAGTCAAAAAGGGGTCTTCCCACGTGCCTGGAAAGAAAGGAGACCCAGGAAAAAACAAGCACCAAAAGCCTCCACGAGACCTCAGGTGAATTATCAGATCTCTTTGTGGCTCCATTTCTTCACTGTAGAATGAAGATAACAGTGATGTCTAGATGATGAGGTTTTGTGAGCATTGAGTTATCATGCACACAGCATTTGGTACTTTGCTAGCAGTGGGGACAAGAGGAGGAATTAGTTCTCTTCACTTTGGAAGCCTACACTTTCACAGAGGATATAAATATACAAGTAATGATATAAGCATGCATATAATAACTCGGTAGGAAATTTGAGTAATTTCACTTGGGAAAATGGTCTTAGCTCTGATTCCTCAGTAATGCAGAAAGGTGGAGCAGCATGGGAGTGTGGAAAACAGGCTGAGGACTTGTCAGTTCTTGATTTGGCTCTTGGCTCTGCCCCTTACTGACTGTGGCTTGAGCCTCAGTATCATTCTCTGTAAAACAGTGAAACCCAAAACTCTCACCTGCAGTTAGTTATAAGAACACAATGTGGGGCAGGCACTGTGGCACAGTGGGTTAAAGCCATGGCCTGAAGCTCTGGCATCCCATATGGGCGCCGGTTCTAGTCCCAGCTGCTCCTCTTCTGATCCAGCTCTTTACTATGGCCTGGGAAAGTAGTAGAGGATGGCCCAAGTCCTTGGGCTCTTGCACCCTTGTGGGAGACCCAGAAGAAGTCCTGGCTCCTGGCTTCAGATCTGCGCATCTCCGGCCTTTGTGGCTATTTGGGAGTGAACCAATGGATGGAAGACCTCTCTCTGTCTCCACCTCTCTCTGTAACTCTGTATTGCAAATAAATAAAAATAAATCTCTAAAAAAAAGAACACAGTATGAAGCAGGTAGCAATAATATGCAATATCTGGTTCAATTAATAGGGGCTATTATTTCAAATATATTCTTAAGAAGTATTCTACACAGAAACTCTTCCTGCTGCCCTATTGAAGTCAATGAACACCCACGGAGCACCTATGTGCCTACTCATATTTACTGAAGAATGTGAATGTACCTGTCCTATCTTTTTGAAGTCACACAATTTAAAACAGAATTAAAAACACACACACACACACACACACACACAACAAACAAAACCTCACACAGTCCAAGCAATACATTTCTTGATCTATCCCTCCCTCTCTTGCTGCTCCTCTCCAAAATGCAGCCCACCAAGATTCTCTCAGATGTTTTCCAAATTCCCAAAGGCATCTCATGGTTTCTCCAGAAACTAGTCCTCTTTTAGGATCCTTATATCATCCTGCTCTAAACCACTAGAAAGTTCTCTCAGATCCTAGTAGCTCTAAATTCCTGGAAGATACTGCTGCTGCCACTCACAGAAACCCGTAAGATGAGTCAGCTGATACAGACATCCTTTAATTAACTTTTAATTTGCAAGCAAGTTTGCCAGCCCTATAGAACATTCCTGTGAATACCTCTCTTGGTCAAGAATCTTGCTGTCATCACTCTTTTTATTTTATGTAGTAATGAGACGTTAGCGTAATCAGGGTGACTATTCCTATTCACCAAAAGTTGATTTATAAATCTACCCAACCAGTAGACCCTAACTCTGTTACAGGTTTGAAAAGAGTGATTTCAAGCATGATAAAAGCAGGCAATTGGAATTTTCCTTTAATGTAAATTCTTAATAAATAATTATTTAATATATTTTTGTACTGTGTAATCCCTAATATTTTGTAGGCAATCAGTAAATATATAGTGATAGCTTACAACATACCATAAATCAATGATTCATCCACCACACTAGGAGTAATACTATAGGTATCAGGAAGCCAAGAGCATAGGAGAAGCTTGTACCTACATTTCTCTTTCTCTAGTCTTTTTAGAGAAATACTAGGAGATCCTAAAGAGTGTTCGTACTTTCCTCTTGCTCTGTCCCTGGCACTGACAACCACCAGAAACTCCACAAGCCTGTGGACACGCCCTCCACAGTAGAACGCTGCTATGGGGAAGCATCTAAACCTTTGATTGAGATTCAGCAGCTTAAGACACACCCAGGGCCTGTGCAGGAACTTAGCCTCACACTTTCCACCTGGCCCAGCTCCAGGAGCCTAGGGTCCCTCCCTGCTTCTCTTGCCTCCAGCAAGTCTGTAGTCTCTTCCTCCTCTCTCCCTGGTGGGTGGCACGGAGGACTCCCCAGAGCAGACGACCCCCAGTGTCCCTGGCTGCACGAGGCTGCTTCACTTCGGCTGGCAGCCAGGTGCCTCAGTTGCCCTGGTCAGCTGACCTAAACATCCCCTGCTTCCTTCCTGCTGTAGCAACATTTCTCTCATGGCAGTTGCACCTTCTCCCTCCCCTCTATTTTTTTCTTTTTTTTGAGAGATACAGAATAAGACAAAGAGAGATATTTATTTTAGAGCAATGTCTGGTTTTGTTTCTCAGCATATGTTTATATTATGTTGAATTACTTTCATAATTGGATTTTCCCTTTTGTAACCTTTGTTTTAAAAATTAATTTTTTATTCAAATAGATAATTTGTTCCTGCCAATGCTGTGACAGTGAGGAATGAGGTGTTTCACCTACATGCTATTCGGGAAGACAAACATTGAACAACGAATAGCATAAATATTTAATTACTACTATATTAAGTGCAAAAAGGGAGGAGAATCAGTGGCTAAGAGGATGTGACAAGGCATCTGACTTCATCTAAAGAGGGAGACAGGTTTCCTTAAAGATGTGCTGATTGAGCTGAACTCTGAGACTAAGTAGAAAATAAGTGGGCCAACAAGGTGTGTGGGCTGGTAGAAAGGGCTGTAGTAGAGAGAGCAATCCAGGACGCTGACACAACATGTGCAAAAGTCCTGGGGAAGGGGAAAGCTGACTCTTCTCAGATATTGAAAGAGGACAGCTGAAATACAGATGTCAAGGAGGAGTGTAGCCAAGAGGAAGTTGGCAAGTAGGCAGGGGCCAGATCATGAGATTTGTTAAGCACATTGAAGACTGTGGCCTTTACATTATGAGCTCTAGAAACTCTTGAAAATTTTTAAGCCAAAAAGTTACATGATTCTTTTTGAAACAAGATGATTCTAACTACTCTATGGGAAAGTTATTGGAGGAAGGGAGTAGAGGTAAGAAGCTATTTTATTATCTTTTTTTAATTCATCTTAATAAGGGATGACAGTGGTCCGCCTCAATTGTGGCAGTGAAGATAGAAAGTAGGCAGTCTGGGGGCCGGCCGGTGCTGTGGCATATCAGGTAAAGCCGCCACCTGCAGTTCTGGCATTCCATATGGGCACCGAATCGAGTCCCGGCTGTTCCACTTCTGATCCAGCTCTCTGCTATGGCCTGGGACAGCAGTAGACGATGGCCCAAGTCCTTGGGCCCCTGCACCCGCATGGGAGACCTGGAGGAAGCTCCTGGATCCTGGCTTCACATTAGCCCAGCCCCGGCTACTGCGGCCATTTGGGGAGTTAACCAGCGGATGGAAGACCTCTCTCTCCCTCTCTCTCTCTCTCTCTCTCTCTCTTTCTCTCTCTATCTCTATCTCTATCTCTCTGCTTCTGCCTCTCTGTAATTCTCTAAATAAATAAATCTTTTTTAAAAAGTTAGAAAGTAGGGAGTTTTGAGATATATTTAGGAGGTAGAATTGCCAAACAACAAAGGCCTGAAAATGCAGATTATTAGATATAAATTTTAAGTTAAGAAGGGGAAACAAAGGTGGGCATTTAGCCTAACAGTTAAGATGCCACATCAGGGTCTGTGGATTCAAATCCTGGTTCTGGCTCCTGCTAATGTAGACTCTGAGAGGCAACATGTGATGACTCAAGTGATTGGGTCCCTGCAACCTATATGGGACACATGGATTGAACTACCAGCTCCTGCCTCCAGCCCAGCCCAGCCTCTGCAATTGTTGGCATTTGGAAAGTGACCAGCAGGTGGGAGTGCTCTGTCTGCCTCTCTCTCTCTTTCTCTCTCTCTCTCTGTCTCTCAAATTAAAAAAGGGAGGGGTTGTAGAGCAGCATAGTAAGATTCAGGGTGTTTCCTGTTAGAAGGGTGACAGAGATGTTTTCTTCAGAACAGTGACATTTATTCAAGAATGAAAGGGTAATATGGCAAGGTCAGATTTGTGTCTAAAATCTAAATCTAAAATTCTGGTTTGTTGGAGATATATACACACACACATTTATAAAATGTAATTCTATATAAAATAAGTTAATAGATTCACTTCAGATAAATTTATATAAAATGTGAATACATGTTCATAATATATTTATGAATATATGGATATTTAAATTGTGTCCTTAAGAACAATGTAGAGTCTGGTGTGGTGGCCAGCAAGTTAAGTCAGCCCCTGCAGTGCTGACATCCCATAATGGAGTGCCCATTTAAATCCCAACTGCTCTGCTCTTCTGATCCAGGTCCCTGCTAATGTGCCTGGGAATGCAGGGTGAGAATCCAAGTATTTGGGCTCCGGTCACCCACATGGAGTTCTGGATAGAGTTCCTGGCTCCTGGCTTCAGCCTATCTGTTGTAGCCATTTGAGGAGTGCACCAGCCAATGAAAGATCCATTCATTCTCTCTCTATCTCTCCCCCCCCCCACCTTCAAATAAATAAATCTTAGGGGAAAAAAAGAACAATGAAGAACTCTGAAGTATTTAATCTTATTCCTGTTGACCACTGAGCTACACAGATTGTACTACTCAGCCTGGTTGGTTTGCTTGGGAAATAATGGAAATAGAGAATGTGTATTTCATAGCCTAAATTGCACCTTTACATATACCACTATTTTCATTGTTATTCGTCATTTCTGAGACAAGGTTGCATGACATCTGAAACCATTGGTTCCAAGCAAAGCCAAACTGAACACAGCAGCTGGACGGGGAAATTACAGGCTGTCATCCTTTCCTTCAGCCTTCTGGAGTCAGATTCATTTCTGGCTCCTGAGGAGATCTGAATAGCACAGGACGAGTTGTGGCCATCTGGTACTGCTGGGGCGGTGCCACTGGATCACGAAGAAAGCCCTGGGCTAGCAGTTGGGAAACAGGACTTCAACGCCTGTTCTAGACCTGATTTCCTGCATTGCCTTGAGTTGAACACTTGGCCTTTGTGGGCCTTGGTTTTCCAGCTGTGGAATCTGGGCTAAATGACCTACAGTGTCCCCACAATGCTCTTTCTGGGATTCAAAGAGAAAATATAAAGCCTGTTACCTAACATTTCACATACATATCTCCTTAACATGTTAATTCTTTCACAACTGCACACAGAGCAGTGAACAAAAACAAATGTCTTCATGGATTTCCTGTGTTATTGTCTGGTGACTCCAGACAGATCTGATGTCATGAAGAATACATCTTTCATAAAAAGGATATATCTTTTTTAAGATTTATTTATTAATTTGAGAGGCAGAGTTACAGAGAGAGGGAGAGACACAGAAGAGGTCTTCCATCTGCAGGTTCACCCCCTAGACAGGCTGCAACAGCTGGAGCTGGGTTGATCTGAAGCCAGGAGCCTCCTCCAGGTCTTCAGCGTGGGTACAGGGGCCCAAGCCTCTGGACCATCTTTCATTGCTTTCCCAGGCCATAAGCAGGGAGCTGGACTGGAAGTGGAGCAGCCGGGACTTGAACTGGCATCCATATGGGTATCCTGCCGGCACTGCAGGTGGAGGCTCAACCCACTACACCACGGTGCCAGCCACAAGACATATAAGGAAAACTTATTTTGTGTTTTAATATTTAATGAAGGAATCAGTTGGATGTTGCAGTATTTCACTTCATTTTGTGTCTTTAAAATTTTTTGTTTATTTGAAAGGCAGAGAGAAAAAGAGAGATCTTTCAATACATCCACCGGTTCACAGCCCAGATCCCTGCAACAGCCAGGGCTGGGCTTCGAATACTTCTCCAGGCACCACTTCCTTCCTCCAGGAAACATTCTCTCTGAAGATTTCTGCATGTGACAGCACTTTCAGCTGTACTATTTATTCATAAGTTGTAAGTGCATTTACACGTTAGCCGATATAAAACAGCCATTCCCACTGAGATTATATGTTTCTGTGAGTCATCTCTATAATAAACTCTCTAAAAAAAAGTGACCACTTACCTTCAGTACTCTTAGCGCAGTACATATTTGCCAAATGGATCTGATCTGCTGGAATGTGCTGTCTCTGGAACCCTTAGGCCCGCTGGCTCGTGTAGGGAGAGCTCTGACACAGGGCTATGCGGACAGCTAATCTGCCGGCTGGGCCCTTGCCAGCATCCTCGGCTCTCCCTGCTCTTTCCTGCCCCTACATTTTCTCCCACTCAAGGCTCAGCCTTGCTCAGGTCCTGCTTCTACAGCCATGGCTCTCTGTGGCAAGCTGCAGATTCACTCTCAGTGGGTCCTCCAGCACGAGGACTTCCAGTGGAGGGCATGGGGTGTACATCACAGAGTATACTCCCAAAATCCACTGACGTATGAAAACATTAGAGGAAATACATTCTAAAATATGTACACATGCATGTGTATGTGCACACACATCTACCCTGTATATACTTACATGCATGCCTATGTCTGTATACATATATGCATGTGTGTATCGCACACATGAGGGGTCTTCAAAAAGTTTACAGGAAAAGTGAATTATGAAAAAGCTATGCAAGGATTTCAAAATTCTTTTTTTTTTTTTTTGACAGGCAGAGTGGAGAGAGAGAGAAAAAGAGAGAAAGGTCTTCCTTTTGCCGTTGGTTCCCCCTCCAATGGCCGCCGCGGCCGGCGCGCTGCGGCCGGCGCACCGCGCTGATCCGATGGCAGGAGCCAGGAGCCAGGTACTTCTCCTGGTCTCCCATGGGGTGCAGGGCCCAAGCACTTGAGCCATCCTCCACTGCCTTCCCGGGCCACAGCAGAGAGCTGGCCTGGAAGAGGGGCAACCGGGACAGAATCCAGCGCCCCGACCGGGACTAGAACCCGGTGTGCCAGCGCCACAGGCAGAGGATTAGCCTAGTGAGCCGTGGTGCCGGCAAGATTTCAAAATTCTTTATGCCAAAATAAGCTTACCTTTTAACTTCACTTTTTGCTTGTGTGTATATACACATTACACACATGGATGCACATGCATGTATGTATATACACATTCATATATTTGCATGTACACATGCACACGCATATATACAAACATATGGGGATGTGTGCGTACACATACATACACACACATGCATATACACTCATGCATACATACACATATACAAGCCTATGTAAAAATGTAGCTTCATTAACATTTCCTGCGTGGGGAGACACCAGCACCCCACTTGGCATGCATGTCTGCCAGCCTCTCGGTGTACTCCAGCCACCTGCCTGGAAGGGGGTAGGGAGCCTCCATGGCAAAGAGTTGGGCCCGTGGGAGTTCCGTGGGGTAAACTGACAGATTGCATTTCCTAGTTGCAGCTAATTGGCCCTCACAACGTGGAAAAGTGACTTTAAAAGACTCCTCCTGGAAACGCTCCAGTTGGAATGCAATGTCATCCCTATCACACCTTGGCATGGTGCTGCTTGCATGCCAGGCACTGTCCTAAGTGCTTTTTCTCTTACCTCAGTTATTCCCCAAAGCCCTGGGAGTGAGGCGTGAAGAAGCTGGGCGTAGCTGGTTGAAGCTGCTGGTCACAGGCAGAGCAGCACTCCTACCAGGCAGGTTCTCCACAGTCAGTGCCCTTAGCGAGCAAGCCACCCTGTGTGCAAGCACAGGGACACGGTTCTCCTCCTCTTGGCACAACTCCTCGGTCAGACATCTTAGAAAGGTCAGAGGCACGATGATGTTCTCTAGTCTGACAAATGCAACAGTGAAGCAAATTGCCAGGAGGCAATCCGTGTGGAAACAGAGGTTGGCATTCTCAATCTTGACTGATGAACTTCACCCTCAGTTGCTCTCTAAGTCTTGGGATGTTAGCCAATAATCACACGACAAGTATTAACTACAAAAATAAAGTAACCTGGGGCTGGCATTGTGGCACAGCGAGTAAAGCCACCACCTGCAATGCCCATATCCCATTTGAGTGCAGGTTCATGTCTCACCTGCTCCACTTCCACTTCTTTAGCTTCCTGCTAAAGGCCTGGGAAAGCAGCAGCTAATGGCTCAAGCGCTTGCGCCATTGCTATCAACATCATTGCAGCCATCTGGGGAGTGAACCAGCAGATGGAAGATCTCCCTCCCTCTCTCTCTGTAATTCTTTCAAAATAAGTAAATAAATCTTTTATATATATATTTTATTTAAGTTATACCAGTTTCCTATATTTCCTGTATACCATTTTAGGAACACAGTGGCACTTTTCCCCCCACCCTCACTCCCACCCACGATCCAACCCTTCCTCCCCCTCCATCTTGGATTCTCACTGTTAATATTTACACTCTCGGGTTCTCACTCTTAATTTTTACAGTGATCTATTTGCAGTACACTTAATGATCGTACAGTCAACCCTATCCTAAGTAAAAGAGTTCAACAAATAGTGTGAAGAGAAAACAAAACACTGTTCCTCAATGAAGGAGACAAGGGCTATAAAGCATCATTGATTTCACTCCAGTCATTAGAAAATAAGTAAATAAATCTTTAAAAAAGTAAATTAACCAGCATGTATTGATGCTTCATGCAATTAGCATTGGGTCAAAACAATTTGGAGACCACTGGCCTAGAAATTCAGAGATAACTACACAACATTCTATGCGGCTCCAGAATGTCGCTTACACTTAAAACGTTTGTGGCCATTACCTTCTAGGGAATAAGGTTGTTTGTGAGAAATCATTTTAACATAACCTTTTACTTATTTACTTATTTCTACTTATTACTTATTCTTATTTCTACTTAACACTTCTACTAATTTTTTTACTTATTTCTACTTATTATAGACTTAAATAATGTTGACATTTCTTAAGCTACTATGAAATATTTTGTAAGGAAAATGTACTTATTAAAGATTTATTTATTTATTTGAAGGGGAGAGTGACACAGACCAGGCCAATTTAAAGTAAAGGGGCCTGTGCTCTTCACTGTAAGACGTTCTGACAATCACCTGAAATCAAATGCTGCATCCAGACAGAAATCTGCTTCCCTATACTCAGAATCTTATCGACACATCTACTACATGTGTCCATCACAGGTGTTTAAGTATGGCTAGGGCTGCCACGTATGATTGTGCCGGTTGTGCACTGCTCACAGATACCTGGCTAACCTGGGATGCCTTGACAAATTTACACATTGTCCAGAGCTGCTCTAACCAGACTACACACTCCCTGAGAGTGGAGAGCATTCTCAGTGATCTACTTGACACTGTCCCCGGCGACTTGTTTGTCTCTCTAACTATCTGTTGAATTTCAGAGTACATTTTCAGACATAAAATTCCGGCATGCCCCATCATGTTTAATATTCTTCACTCAACTGTGCGGGAAGTCAGTCAGTGCACATTCTCTTAAGCACCCATCACAATGTCAAGCACCTTAGAGTATTTAATGGAGATTAATTTGTTACCATAAATGACCCTTTCTCATTTTCTCTTGTTTCCATCACATTTTCAGATCTATTTTTTATTATCTATCTTCTAAGTTTTATTCATTATATTCTATCTTCCAGGGAGCTTTGTAAGATTGCAGTGCTCACATGCATAGTAAATTTTGAAGTTTTTGTAGTTGAATCAAATGAGATATTGAGTATGGCTAGGAATTTATGATTTCCCATAAACACTAGTGCCATATAAACAGCAAGAATCCAACAAATGTTGATAATTGACAAAAATTATGTTGATAATTGGGATTAAAAGTGCACATTCTGCCTACAGATTAGAAGATGAAATAATATAGTTTCTGAAATATTTTTAAATTTTAAAAATGGAGGCCAGTGCTGTGGCTTAATGGGTAAAGCCACTGCCTGCAATGCCAACATCCCATACAGGCTCTGGCTCATGCCCCCGCTGCTCCACTTCTGATCCAGCTCCCTGCTTATGACCTGAAAAAAGCAATGGAAGATGGCCCTAGTGCTCAGACCCCTGAACTCACTTGGGAGAACAGGAAGAAGCTCCTGGTTCAGTGTTGGTCAATGCAGCCATCTGGAGAATGAACCAGCAGATGGAAGATCTCTTTCTCTCTCTCTGTCTCTCCCTCTTTCTGTAACTTTGACTTCCAAACAAATAAATAAACCTTTAAAAGTAAATTTTAAAAATGACCTGGTGGGGCCAGTGCTGTGGCTTAATGGGTAAAGCTGCCACCTGCAATGCTGGCATTCCACATGAGCCACCAGTTCGAGTTTCGGCTGCTCCACTTCTGATCCAGCTCCCTGTTAATAAGCCTGGGAAAGCAGTGGAAGATAGCCCCAGTGCTTGGGCCCCTGCACCCATGTGGGAGACCCAGAGGAAGCTCCTGGATCCTGGCTTTGGCCTGGCCCAGCCCCAGGCCACTGACGCAATGGGGAGTGAACCAGCAGATGGAAGATCTCTCTTTTCTCTTTCTGTAACTCTTTCAAATAAATAAATAAATAAATATTTTTTAAAAAATGACTTAGTTTTCTGTGCATGTAGAAAATTTTATTAATGTTTAGCATCTAAATGTTGGTTTTTGTCGCTCCCCCTCTTCGCGGAGGAACGACACAGGACCCTGCGCTGTTCTTTTGTCTGCTCGGCCCTCCCCAGGTTTGCTGCTGGTTCTTCCCGGGTTGGCTACCGTCCCTTCCACCTCCGTGGAAGGGCGGTTCCAACCCCTGCCACTTTCCCCACTTCCGCGGGGGAGCGGCACACCGCCGGCCGGCTCTCTCGGGGGCTGCTCAGGTGTTCCTTCAGATAGATGTTCCTGGTGCATGCCGTCTCTCTCCTCCTTTATAGTCCTCTTCCACCAATCCCAACTCTGCTACCCACACGCCGAGTACGCTGCTCTCCTCCAATCAGGAGCAGGATCAGCTCCTGCAGGTCATCACTCAAGTTGGCGAGAGGCAGCTGCGTAGAAGCTGTTTACTCCTCTCCCAGCGCCATATTGTGGGAGAGCAGATGTATAGAATAAGTCTTAATTCCAGTAACAGTCTAGTCCGAGTTGCTCCCCACAGGTTTTAATTTTTTTCTACCACAGAAGCCATGTAAACTGGGGAGAAGATACTCCTTTACTCACTCATATTGGTTTATGAGAGTTCTTAACCGACAAGTTTAGATGATGTTATGCAAAAAAAACTACCTGCTCTACAAGACCAGGAGGGAAAAAGAGAAAGAAGAGGAAAGGGATAACAAATGCTAGTTATCTTTTTTTTTTTAAGAAAAATGCTCCATTTTAGGGAGGGATTTTAATAGTATTCCCAAAAATTCAACTTCAAGAATCAAATAACTGTCTCTCAAAAGTGATCCAGATATGGGACTAATTAAAACCAGTAAATAATTCAAAGACAAGTCAGAACATTTAAAATGTAAAGAATCAAGGTGCAAAGCCCATTTGCTAAAATTGAAAAAGATTCAGAGACAGAATCATTCAACTCAAAGAGTAAAAGTGATTAATTGTTGCTTTCTTCCACTTGTCGCTAGACTACACTTAACCACATAACCATTCCGAAAGTTAAAAAAGAAATAGTATCTGTAGAAGCAACCATGGCTTTACTTTGGAAACAAGCTGCTTGAGTTTGGATACTGGTTCTACCATTTATTCACTGTGTGATGTGACCTTGAAAATTTTTACTTCTCTATCCCTTTTCCTTGTCTATAAAATGGAAGATAATAATGATACATAGTTCAGAATGTTGCTGCAGGGAGTAATGAGACAATGTGTAAAATACTTAGTCCAGAGTCTAGACCACAATAAATACTGACTAAAACTTTGTGACTGTTATTAGAGGTAAAGAACTTACAGACCAAAGCAGATATTAAAAGGCCATAGACGTTTTCAAATAGTGAGTATCTTCAATGTCAGTAAGCATGCTAGCCAATTTTTTTTAAAGATTTATTTATTTTACTTGAAAATCAGAGTTACACAGAGAGAGAGGAGAGGCAGAGAGAGAGAGAGAGAGAGAGAGAGAGGTCTTCCATCCGATGGTTCACTCCCCAATTGGCCGCAACAGCCAGAGCTGCGCCAATCTGAAGCCAGGAGCCAGGAGCCTCCTCCGGGTCTCCCACGTGGGTGCAGGAGCCCAAGGACTTGGGCTATCTTCTACTGCTTCCCCAGGCCACAGCAGAGAGCTGGACAGGAAGTGGAGCAGCTGAGTCTTGAACTGGCGCCCATATGGGGTGCCGGTACTTCAGGCCAGGGTGTTAACCCACTGCGCCACAGCGCCGGCCCGGATGCTAGCCAATTTTCATACTTTATTTTGTTGAATTAGTTGCTTTTAAATTATATAACAAACACATGTCCCCTAGTAAAAGAATTGAAAGAATACAGGATGACTTATTGTGAAAATGAAAAAGAGAATATCTCAACTAATCGCTTATTTCCAATGACAATGAAAACGTTCATTCCAGTAACTCAGAGATAACCTATAAAAGCTACTTAGGGGGAGGAACATACGCTGCTGGTTTCTATACCTACACCTCTCTACCTCTCTCTCTGTATATGTGTATATATATAGACCTCATCTGTTACTACACAAATGCTATATATACTACCTTGAATTTGGTTTTGACTTATCATAGCTTGGTCCTTTCCTATGTGACTACTTTTAAATGAACTTTTCATTTGGCATAATTTTTGATTTATGCAAAAGGTACTTATTAACATTTTATATAATAAAGGTACTTGTTAAAAACAAGAAGTTAACATTGGTACATTCATATTAACTAAACTCTGGACTTCATGTGGGTTTCACTACTTTTTCCACTAATGTCCTTTTTAGATATTGTTCCAGGATCCAAGCCAGCACATCATGCTGAATTTAATCCACATCAGTTTTCGTTTTTTCTATATCATTTTATTTTAATAACTGCCTAGCATTTTACAGGATGGATGTACCATAATTTTTATGATCCACTGATACATTTTCCTTCATTTCTAGTTTTTGATTATTACAAACAATGTTGTCATGAACATCTTAGTGCAATGTGCTGTGGCATAATCCTAGAAACAGAATTACAGTGTCAAAATATGTACTCTTGGAATTTGGATGTATATCACCATATTGCCTCCAAAATGGTTACACTAATTCATATTCCACAAGTTCAAATAAGAGTTTTTGTTTCTCTATAAGTCTTGCTCATTTGAGAGTGGTAATGGCATTTTGTTGTTTTTGTTTGCAGCTATTTAATGATGAGTAAAGCTGAGCATCTTTTCAGATGTTTGTTGGCAATTCATATTTCATTTCCTATAAAGTGCCAATTTGTCTTCTTTAAGTATTCTTCTGTTGGGTTGTTCATCTTTTCCTTATTGATTTATAAGAGGTCTTTTATATGTATGAAATCGCCATTTGTCATGTTTGTTGCAAATAGTTTTCCAGATGATATTTTTTCTTCTGATTGATGTTAATATTTTACTACATACAAGTTAACATTTTATTAAATTATATGTTTTCTTTATACTTTTGGGTTTTGTTTTTATTCCACACTAACATTTTTATAACATATTCACCTTTGTATACGTTATTTCTAATATCCATAATACCAAAAGTAATTATTATAAGTCATCCATGACATTCTAAGGAATACTGAGAATTTTTTCAATGCCAAATTCATAAATATGATTTTTTTGCAAAGATCTTATGAAATAATTTCACAAAGATTAACAGTACCAAGCCTCCAACTTTATTTTATTGATTTCCCCCTGTTCTTGCTCCTTGAAATTTGAGTGCTTACATAACCCTGGAGAAAGCTTGGCTGAACTGATTAATTTGTCTTTGGTTGCCTTATGCTCTAGTGTTAACTTCTCTTATTTGGATATGTTTCCCAAGGCATTTTCTACTGAAGCAGGGACCAAGCACTTGGAGCCATCACCAGGTGCCTTCAGGGTTGCACATTAGCAGGAAGATGAACTGGAAGCAGATCCAGGACTAAGCCCAGGCACTGTGATATGGGATGCAGGCATCTCAAGTGGCATCTTAACCACTGCACTAAATGCCCAACCATGATGACTTCTCAAAATGGAGTCACTCCCTGAAGTAATTTCTCAACTTGCTTTTCTGTTTCCTTATTGATGGTATCATTCCCATCATAAATACAAACCCTTGACTGATTTTGCATTTCATTTTTCAACTTAACCATAGGATCTATTTGGTGGCTAAGATCCAGTACCCTATTAATTTCTATCTCATTACTAATAATTGAATTTCTTTTCCATAAAGAGAATTTTAACCACGTCCATGGAAGCACTACCCAAGTGGAGAACAGAGGCAACAATGAAACTACCAGCACAGCTACTGAACAATTAACAAGACTGATTCATCAGCTAAGTGAGTGGTTTATCGACTCCACAAGTATTAAAAAGCACCAACTATATTCCAGGAGCTGGTAAGGTTGCGAATTCCCTCATGTAGTTCAGTCTAGGGCTGGGATAATTTTAACCAGCATATATTGATTGCTTAGTGTATACCAAGCAATGTACTGAGTGCTCTAAACATTTTATATTAATTTCCTCACTTGTAAGATGAAGATAATATTAGTACTTATACATAAAGTTGTTGAGAGAATTGAATAGAAAAATATGTGTTCGACCCCTAGAATAGAATCCAATATGCATATGCAACCAATATTAACAGTTGTAGTTATTATTTTCTTTACTACTTAATACAACATAATTATAAAGTGTGACCATTATTATCCCATTTTGCAGATAAAATGGAAGCTTAGTAAATTTAAGAGATCTAAGAAAGGCCACACGGCTTATAATAGCACAGGTAGAATTCAAATTCAAGAAATATTTTTTAGTTTGTTCTTTCTTTTTTTTTTTTTTTTTTTTTTAGTTTGTTCTTTCAACCACTTCTCTATATGGTGTTATACTTCAGCTAACATAAAAAATTCAAGTTGCCTCATTAGTACAATTATAGAGGGCTACATGACATGGACTTTTCTGATCAAAACTGCAAATGCTCATTTGTAGATATGAAAAGTCTACTTTATCACTCTCATTTTCTAGTTGAGAAACAGGGGCTGAGAGAGGTCTTATATGGGGAAAGTGATTCAGCTTGGACCTCAGAATAGGTCAGTTTGGCTGCAAAGCCAATCACACTGATGAGGAAGCTTTTCTTTCTAAAACATAACCATGGTGAAAGTTTATTTTCACTTTCATAAGATACATTTAACATCTTTATTAACATTAAAGTGGTGAATATTGTTGCTAGTTCATAAATGTAATATGACCTTGACTATATGCCTTTAAAAAGTTTAAAACATAGAAATATGCAATGAAGAAAATAAAAAAAAAGAAAGGAAAGAAATATCTTAAATATTTCAATGAACATTTTCAAATATACTTTCTATTTTGGAGTAATTTTAGATTTGCAGAAAAGTTTCAAAGATAGAACAATGAGTCTGGATATACCACTCCCAATTTTCTTCATTATTAATATCTTACGTTACTATGACACACTAGTAAAAAGTATAAAACACTAGCAATTAACAAGTGGAATTTAAAATTAGAAACATGTTACCATTTACATTAGTTCCCCAAAAAATGAAATATTTAGGTACAAATCTAACAAGACATGTACAAGATCTATCATGAGGGAAACTACAAAAAACTGATGAAAAACAAAGAAGAACTAATTGGAGTGATATTCAATATTTCTGGATGGGAAGACTCAGTATTGTCAATATGTCAGTTCTTTCCAATGTGATCTCTATATTCAATGCAATCCCAACCTAAGTCCCAGCAGATTATTTGTGGATGTTGACAAACTGATTCTAAAGTTTTGTCTTTCCAAGACCCAGAATATCAATTCAGTATTGAAGGACTGATATAACCTGACTTCAGACTCACTATAAAGTCACAGTATTCAAAACACTGTGATACTAGCAAATGAACAAATACAAGGAGACTTCAAAAAGTTCATAGAAAATGAAACTGATAGATAACTATTTTGATGCAAAAAAAATCTTGAAATTCATGCATTTTTTTCATAGTATGCATTTTCCAAGACCTTTTTGGAACCCTCATATGTTTGGATTTCAAATTTTTTTGCAACTAAAATAAACATTATTGAATTATGTTTTCCACAAACTTTTTAAAAAATCTATTTATTTTATTTGAAAGTCAGAGTTAGAGAGAGATCAGAGAGACTGAGATCTTCCATCAGCTGGTTCACTCCTGAGATGGCTGCAACAACCGGGGCTAGACAGGTGGAAGCCAGGAGCCAGGAGCTTTGTCTGGGTCTCTCACATGGGTGGCAAGGGCCCAAGCACTTGTGCCATCTTCCACTGCTATTTCCAGGCCATTAACAGGGAGCTGGATAAGAAGCGGAGCAACCAGCATATGAACCAGCGCCCATATGGGATGCCAGCATTGCAGGTGGCGGCTTTACCTGCTACGCCACAATGCAGGGCCCTCTACAGAATTTGAGTACGCTGTGGACCCACATATAGTCAACTGACCTTTGATAAACAAGCAAAGACAACACAATGGAGAAAAGACACTCTTCAACAAACTGATTATCCACATGCAAAGAAATTAAACAGACTATACACCCTTCACAAAAATGAACTTAAAATGGATCACAGACCTATATATCAAATATAAAATCATAAAATTCCTAGAGGAGGGGCCAGTGCTGTGGCACAGTGGGTTAAACCTCCGGCCTGCAGCCCCGGCATCCCCTATGGGCACCGGTTTGAGTCCCAGCTGCTCCACTTCTGATTCAGCTCTCTGCTATGGCCTGGGAACTCAGTAGAAAGTGGCCCAAGTCCTTGGACCTCTGCACCTACATGGGAGACCCAGAGGAAGCTCCTGGCTCCTGGCTTCAGATTGGCCCAGACCCAGCTGTTGTGGCCATTTGGGGAATGAACCAGCGGATAGAAGACCACCCCCCTCTGCCTCTTCTTCTCTGCAACTCTGCCTTTCAAACAAGAAAAGAAAGAAAGAATGAAAAAAAAAAAACCTGGAAGATAACAGGAGAATATTTAGATGGTCTTGTGTATGGTGATAACTATTTGGAAACAATACCCAGGGCATTCATGATCCATTAAATAAACAATTAAGATGCCGGACTTCATTAAAATTTAAAAAAATTTGATCTGTGAAAGATAATGTCAAGAGAATAAGATGATAAGACAAAAACTGGGGGAAAATATTTGCAAATGACACATTTGATAAAGGATTGCTATCCAAAATATACAAAGAATTCTCAAAACTCACCATAGAACATGAACAAGATTAAGAAATGAACAAAAGACCCAAATAGACACTTATCAAAGAAGATAAACTGATGGAAAGTAAGTATATTAAAAGGTCTTCAACATCATATGCCATTAGGGAACTTCAATTTAAAACAAGAATGACATATTATCACATACCCACTAGAATAGCTCAAAGTTAAAACATTGACAATACCAAAAGCTGGTGAGGATGGGGAGTAACAGGAACACTTATTCATTGAGGTAGGAGAAGAAATTGTATAGCTACTTTGGAAGACAGTTTTGCAGTTCATTATAAAACTACACATACCCAGAGCCGGTGCCGCGGCTCAACAGGGTAATCCTCCGCCTTGCGGCGCCAGCACACCGGGTTCTAGTCCCGGTTGGGGTGCTGGATTGTGTCCCGGTTGCCCCTCTTCCAGGCCAGCTCTTTGCTATGGCCTGGGAGTGCAGTGGAGGATGGCCCAAGTCCTTGGGCCCTGCACCCCATGGGAGACCAGGAGAAGCACCTGGCTTCTGGCTTCGGATCAGCGCGGTGCGCCGGCCACTGTGCGCCGGCCACTGTGCGCCGGCCGTGGCGGCCATTGGAGGGTGAACCAATGGCAAAAGGAAGACCTTTCTCTCTGTCTCTCTCTCTCACTGTCCACTCTGCCTGTCAAAAAACAAAAACAAAAACAAAAACAAACTACACATACCCTTACCGTATAATTCAGAAATCATAGTCCTTGGTGTTTACTGAAATGAATTAAAAAACTATGCCAATTACACAAGATGTTTATGGCAGCTTTATTCATAATTGCCAAAACTTAGAAGCCACCAGGATGTCTTCTGGAAGGTTAGTGAATAAATGAACCGTAGTATCAGTCCAGATGATGGACTATTCTTGTGTGCTAAGGAGAAATGAATTATTAAGCCATGAAACTATGTGGCAGAAACTTAGATGCATATTACTAAATGAAGGAAGCCAATCTGAAAAGGACACATATGTATTATTCCAATTATATAACATTTTGGAAGAGGCAAAATTATAGATCAGTGATAGGTGATCAGTGATCACAAGGAGTTAGGAGGGAGAGAGGGATAAACAGTCAAAACACAGAGAGCTTTTAGGGCAGAGAAACTATGCATTTGTCAACACATATAGGGTAGAAAATACCAAGAATAAATCCTAATGTGAATTATGGACTTTGGACGATAATGATGTTCCAGAGTAGGTTTATTCCTGAAACAAATGTACCACTATGGTGGGGGCTGTCAGTACTAGGGGAGGGTGTGTGTGGAGAGTGGACATAAAGAACCTACATATTTTCTGCTCAATTTTGCTGTGAACTTAAAGCTGCTCTTTTTTTTTTTTATTTGACAGGTAGAGTTATAGACAGTGAGAGATAGAGAGAAAGGTCTTCCTTCCAGTGGTTCACTCCCCTAATGGCTCCTATGGCCGGCGCTGCGCTGATACGAAGCCAGGAGCCAGATGCTTCCTCCCAGTCTCCCATGGGGTACAGGGCCCAAGCACTTGGGCCATCCTCCGCTGCCCTCCTGGGCCACAGCAGAGAGCTGGACTGGAAGAGGAGCAAATGGGACTAGTACCTGGTGCCCTAACTGGGACTAGAACCGGGGATGCCGGCGCCACAGGTGGAGGATTAGCCAAGTAAGCCACAGCTTCAGCCAAAACTGCTCTTAAAAAAAAGTTATTTTTTCCAAATTCAGTGTGACTATCATTTGTTGTTTATTTTTAAAGCTTTATTTATTTACTTGAAGGCAATTACAGAGAGTGAGAGTGACAGCAAGAGAGATTCTCTATCTGCTGGTTCACTCCCCAAATGGCCACAATGGCCATGTATGGGCCAGGCAGAAGCCAGGAGCCAGGAACTTCATCTGGGTCTCCCATGTGGGTGACAGGGGCCCAACCACTTGGGCCATCCTCTGCTGCTTTCCCAGACGCATTAGCAGGGAGCAGGATCAGAAGTGGAGCAGCTAGGACCTAAACTGGTGCCCATATGGGATGCTGGCATTGCAGGCTGCAGCTTTACCTGCTATGTCACAACACTGGCCCCCTCTTTTCCTTTTCTTTCTTTCTTTTTAAACAAGAGATATTTTGTTTATTTGAAAAGCAGAATTATGAAAGAGAACAAGAGAGACAGAGAGAGAGATCTTCCATCCATTGGTTCACTCCCCAAAGAGCCACAACAGCCAGAGCTGGGCTGGTCTGAAGCCAGGAGCCAGGAGCTTCTTCCGGGTTTCCTACATAGATAGCAGGGGTCCAAGCACTTGGGTCATCCTCTGCTGCTTTCCCAGGTACATTAGCAGGGAGCTGGATCGGAAATGGAGCAGCCAGGGCTTGAACTGGTACCCTCGTGGGATGCTGGCATTGCAGGTGTCAGTTTAACCCACTTTACCACAGCACCAGCCCAGTCTCAACAGTCTTGAAGAACACTGACCAAGTATCCTGTAGAATGTCCTCCAGTCTGGGTTCACGGGATTTTTTTTTTTTTTTACATTTTAATTGGGTTTATACTATAACATTTTAAAATGAAGATGAAAAGGAAGATATTCCCAGAGAATATAAGGAAAAGAAGGAGCCTTTGAATTATACCAGTCCTGGCATTTTTTTTTTTAGGTGACTCTGATTGGAAAAAAAAAAAAAAAACATTAATTCAACAAAAATTGAGCACCTACTATGTGTCATGCTCTGTTCTAGGCACTGAGACTCCATTAACAACAAAGTTTAGATTGAATAGTCATGAAAGGCCTCTTTGAGGAGGTAACCTTTGGGACCCCAAATAACAAGATGGGACTAGGCTAAGAGCAAGGACTTCAAGGGATAATGCCAGGCAAAGGGGGTCATTGATGCAAAGGCTTTGGAGGGCCAGACAAACTTTGTGTATTTAAAAAGCTCAGAACTGGCAGATTGGCTGGGTTGTTGGGGTCTAGGAGGAACGTGATAGCTATGTAGGGACAAAGCAGATGGGCTAGATTATATTGGGTTTTACAGGCCACGGCAAATAATGATGTGGATTTTATTTGGAGTGGGATGGGAAATCTTTGAAGGATTTAAGGATGAGATCTCTTATATTTTCAAAAGGTCACTCTAGATGGATTGTTGAGGGTAAGAGTAGAAACCAAGAGTCCAGTTAGGAGGCAAGTGGTCCATGCAAGAGAATGGAGGGATTGAAGTAGTGGTTAAAGAGAGAAGTGGATGGACTAGGAATATATTTCAGAGGTGGAAGCAACAGGGTATATGATACTAATGAACTGAATGTAAAATCAGTATTCTCAGGTATTTGGCTTGATAAACTGAATTGACGATGGTGTATGATTTATCACAGTGGGGGAGAACTGATGAAGGGTACATCATAGAAGGAAAGTAGAGGAGGGAAGTAGAGGGGGCTTGGAAATCAAATGCTCTGTTTAGGTCAAGTTTTAAGTTTCAGATATATTAAGCCTTCATAAAGGCAAATGGGTGAAGTGAATTCAGAGCCCATGGAGGGGTCAGGACTAGAGAGGGAAAATTCATATGCAAAATAAACACATGTACATGTACTCTCAGTAATAATCTACTAAGAATATTCAGTTATTTGTATTTGTCCATTTATTAGTCAATTCATACATTCATATACTTGCTCCATGAATATTTACCTAATACCAACCAACATACCAGGCTCTAGTATGATTGGGTCAATGGCCTCTAAAGAGAAGAGTATCCAACCAGAGAAGAAGGATTGTAAGGAGAAAATATGAGAACTCCCTTTCATATTTATTTTTATGTAAAAACATAACAAATTAAGCCTCAGTAGTATTTAACATTTAGATCAATAATGGCATCTCACTCCTCCTAAGTGAAAAGTGTGAGTTCTGTAATGTAGAGTCATTCAGAAAGTCTTTCATTTTATTGCCTCTTAGTATAATGTGATTTATTCTAGTTTTATGTGTGCCAAGTTACATAAACTTACTGATGACATGATTGCTTCATTAAATCAACTCTTATTAAAATTAAAGTAGCTAAAAAAGATTTCCATGAAGAAAACATGAATTGGAGACAATAATGCAAGCATAAGCCATGATAATGGAGGTGACACCTCTAACATGAGCTCTGCAGAAGCTACGTCCGAGTAATGAGGACGACATTTTGAAAACAGATATTTGGAACTATTTCCATTATGTGATTTTGATGCAAAAATATGTCTGTGTGCTACTCTAGGCTGGAACTCTGGACAGGCAAATGAGTCATTCACATCAGGTGTGAAATTTAAGTGAGTGCCCAAAAATTCAGTCATCAAAATAAATAATCTTTTTTTTTTTTTTTGACAGGCAGAGTGGACAGTGAGAGAGAGAGAGAGAGACAGAGAGAAAGGTCTTCCTTTTGCCGTTGGTTCACCCTCCAATCGCCGCCGTGGCCGGCGCACCGAGCTGATCCGATGGCAGGAGCCAGGCACTTATCCTGGTCTCCCATGGGGTGCAGGGCCCAAGGACTTGGGCCATCCTCCACTGCACTCCCTGGCCACAGCAGAGAGCTGGCCTGGAAGAGGGGCAACCAGGACAGAATCCAGCGCCCCGCCCGGGACTAGAACCCGGTGTGCCGGCGCCGCAAGGCGGAGGATTAGCCTAGTGAGCCACGGAGCCGGCCAAAATAAATAATCTTAAGATAATGTTTTGACAGGGCTGGCATGGTGTAGTGGGTAAAGCTAGGATCCCATATGGGCACCGGTTTGAATACTGGCTGCTCTACTTCCAATCCAACTCTCTGCTAATGTGCCTGGGAAAGCAGCAGAGGATGGCCCAAGTGCTTGGGCCTCTCCACCCACGTGGGAGACCGGGAAGAAGCTCTGGGCTCCTGGCTTCGGCTTGGCCCAGTCTTGGCCACTGCAGCCATCTGGGGAGTGGATTAGCAGATGAAAGATATCTCTCTCTCTCTCTCCCTCTCTCTCTGTAACTCTGTGTTTCAAATAAGTAAATAAATCTTTTATTTATTTTTAAATGTCACAACATGATATTTTATTTAAGATTTATTTTATTTATTTGAAAGTCAGAGTTACAGAGAGAGGGAGAGACAGAAAGAATTTTCCATCTGCTGGTTCACTTTCCAGATGGCCGCCAACTGTCAGGGTTGGGCCAGGCCAAAGCCAGGAGCCAGGAAGTTTTTCCAGGTCTCCCACATGTGTGCAGGGGCCCAAGCCCTTGGGCCAGCTTCCCCTGCTTTCCCAGGCACATCAGCAGGGAGCTGGATTGGAAGTGGAACAGCCAGGATTCAAACAGGATCTCACATGGAATGCCCTCCCTGCAGGTGGAAGTTTAACCTTCTATGTCACAGCATCAGCCCCTGATAAACCTTTTAAAAAGATAATATTTTGAAAAGTCAAAGTTACTTTTAAAAATCCTTAAGTAATATCACAATTTTAAATAAAGACTAGTGCTCCCAAAGAAACTTCAACATGGTACATGTACACTCAAACTTGAAGTCAGAATTATTCAACCTATTAAAAAAATCTTCCAAGAAATTTACTCTACAGCATTTTGAACCCACTTGCTAAAGGAATAAAAATGCCACATCTTCTGATTGTTATCAGGGAAGATGGAAACTTACTGGAATTTCAACAAAAACCTTTGCAGGGTTTGTGGCTGGAACTGATTTTTAAAAATGGGTGTTGGGTTGCTAAGAGCAGCTAAAGATGTACTTCTTCCATCAGTATCTACATCTTCGACAGTTACTTTTCTCAGCTAATGGCAGCCTGTGAACACCAAGTCCAGAAATAACCTGAACCGTGTGTGGAATCGAGTATTTTAATAACTGCTTTACAAAGTATTAAAAATTTTAAAAAACTAATCCAAACCAATCATACTTGGCTAAATATTCTTTAGCGGGAGCAACAGAAATGTTTATGCCCTTAATATAATAAACTCAGTTTTTTAAATGTTTGTTTCATCTTTACCTTACCCGTTTACATTTTACAAAGTGCTGCACACAGCAGGAGTGCACAGCTGAGGTCAACAGGTGGATACCTTTTTCTGCCTTTGTAACAGAGGCGAAGGTCTAAAAGAAGTCTGGAGATCCCAGGTGCAGGTGGCTGACGCTGTGGGTGTTGGGAATCCGGCAGGATTGCGTTCGCCCAGCGCGCTCTGACAATCCTGCATCCATCATTGCCTTCGTAATGGAAGCACTAACGTTTGGAAAAACGACTGTTGCGAAATCTGCTTAACCTAACACGTAGCACAACGCTCTCTGTAGCTACAGGAGATTAAAGTTCGCTCATTTTCAAAGCAGAACGTCCGTCCATCGCAGGAACCTGGCCCCGTTGGAGAAGGACGCTCCCTGGAAGGGGGCGGGGATGGAGCTGGGGGACGCGGCCGGGGATGCCGCCACTTCACTGGGGCGAGGAGTGTTGCCTCTCCCAGTGGAAGATGGGCCCCGAGGTCCCTCCCGGCGGGATCGTGAGGAAGGTGGGGAGGAGGGTAAATACTACGCTGGCCCTTCTGACTGGACGGGCCACAGCCCTGCCCGAGGGCGGAGGCCGGGCGGGATCCCACGGTGCTCTCTCCTCCAGCAAGAGGCTGGGGTGTTTGAAGAGGACAGGACGTTCGGAAGCTGGACTGACTGGAAAGAAGCGTATGGACGGCGGGGCCAGCCAAGGGCCTTTCTGCTGGCGCCGCTTCCTGATGCGCAGGCACTCGGGAGAGCGGGGCATGGAGACGCTGGGGCCTGGCCTTTTCCCTGCCGACAGAGGGAGCCTTGAGATGCAAGGTCCTTCTTTTCTCTAACGAAAGGCGTTTGCAGGGCTCCTCGACCATTCTGTACATCCCGGGGCAGAGTAGACACCCAGGTGATTAAAAGTGTGCGAGCGACAACCACCCGGACGCCCTAAGCGCCGGGCTCGGCGCTCGCAGCCCCACGGGCCGAATTCTCGCGAGAGCGGTCGCCGCCATTTTTCCATTGATTGCAGCGGGCTGGGGGAGGGGCCGACGACGAAGGCGGCGGCGGCGGCGGCGGCGGAGCCCTGGGTAGGTGTCTGCGCGCTGGTGTCTGAGGCCCAGGCTGAGGCCTCCGCGATCGCCGGAGCGCAGGCGGCGGAGACGATGACCGCCGCTGCCGTTCTCTCCTGAGACAGAGCCGCCGCCATCCTCCCCCCTCCCCCGGCAGGGCGGAGAGGAGCGGCCCGGAGTCTGAGCGATGGTGCCCGGCGAGGAGAACCAGTTGGTCCCGAAAGAGGTGAGGGGCCAGCGGAGGAGGCTAGGCCCGAGGCCTGCGGCCGCTCGAAGCAGCGCAGGCCCGGGCGCGGGGCCGGCTGGATGCGGGCCGGGCTGTGGGGAAGGAGGCGGTGTGCGGCGGCGGCGGTCGGGGGCGTGGGGTGGGGGCGGCGAGCAGTTGGGAGACCCGCGGGATGCAGGGGCCGGCAGCGGAGACCTCCCCCCACCACCACCCCGCCTCGGGTTTGCTGGGCTGAACAAATAAAGGAGCGAACGGGCAGGGGCCAGGTCCTGGTTTGGGGGGCCAGCGGGGCTTTAGCCCTTATCTAATGCGTGGAGCCGAGACGGAGAGGGATCATGTCAAAGAAACCCTGGAACAGTTGCGGGTGGCACTACAGGGTGACGGTGCTGCTTCTGGTTTTGACAGTGGCCGGGGATGGCTTTCAAGGCTGGTGAAAGCTACACCCTAGTTGAGATCTGTGGGAGGGCAGAGTTAACTGTTACGACTTTTCTCAACTCCTGTTACTTCGTAGTACTATGGGCCTGCCTAACCGGGGCCTACCAAAGGTCGGGGCAAAGTAGTCAGTGGCACTTTCCTTTGCTGGTAGGGGACAGCCGAGCGCTGCCATATGGGGAGCTGCACTGTGTGTTGGTGGCTGGGTTGTGTGTGCCGATTGGGGTGGCTTCTTAAATTCTTAAAAGCAAGCGACATGAGAAGCCTTGACTTCTTGGCTTGTCTTGAATAGTAGTAGGAGATTAAGAGTAGACTCCATCCAGCACTGGCCAGTGAGTTTCAATATATTAATAGTATCTCTCTTGGCTTTATAAATATCTTAAGCGCATTCAAATGTGTATTTTTAACAGGCTGATCATCAGGCTAATGCTTTGGATTTTTATTTCTCATATACCTTAAATAGGCAAGTGTTGGGTTGAAATTAGCTCTGGAGGGTCTTGATATATTTATGAGTGATCGTTACAATTCTTAAATGTTTTTGCCTTGTAAAAGTTGTTTTCTAACAACTTGTTGATACTTCAGCAAGCTCTGACACTCTGTAAAAGTGGTATCATTGGAGTTACCTACTCGAATGAAACAAATATGTTCCCAGCCTGACCAGGTGGACAGTGATAGCTGTTTTGCAAGGATGTCAGTATTTTTTTCTCCCAGCATCACCAACTCTGCAAAGCAGCTAAACAGATGAATTGATCAGAATTCTTGCCTTGGTAGTTTGCTGAGCTCAGAGAGGGAACACTGGAATTCTTTGCACTCTGATTAGGAGCTTGGTACATTATACTGCATAAGTAATTCTTATGCAAGGAAGTGATAGTTGTATAAGAAAAGTATAAACATTTTCCTCTTGGAGCTGTATATTGGTGTTTTTCATTCTTTAAAAACAGAGTTTAATACTTATTTTTTTTCCATTAGAAACTACAGTATAGGTGGGACTTCACTATAAGAAAACACACCATTAGATTTGTTTTCCTAATAATTTATTTTATTTATAATTTATAATTTATTCCCCTAGTAATTCATAGAAAATGTGATATAGATAAATAGCGTCCAGGAATATATCTGTTGTGCAAAACTGATATTTCAATGCTGCCATTATCTCTTGGAAGTTTAAAGATTGAATGTTTCTCTTTCATTTCCCTTCTTTGATGCTTCAAGCTCATCACAACTTTTTGTTTTCCTTTCTACTTTTGGTAGACCATATGCCTTTATTTTCTATTCCTTAGTCTCCGTTTCTTTCATAATTTCTAGACGCGTACACAGTACTGTCAAATCTTGAGGCCATTGCCTTTTTTAGCTGACTGGTTTTTCTTTCTTTTAATGGCCCTACTCATTCTTTGTCCAGCTGATTGCCTCCACTTCCATATTTGCTTCTGGAATCCTGAAAATATGTTCCTGAAGGTCACCAGTGATCTCTTAAATGACCAAATTCATTGTTTTTTTTTTTTCCTTCTCTTTCTTCAATTATTTTTGTAGAATATGATACTTAAAAAAAATCCTAGAGGTGTACATTTAGCCTGGTGGTTAAGATGCTCACATCCCATGTTGAAGTACTTGGTTTCCATAGGCATCTCTAGCTCCTGACTCTAGTTTCTTCTTAAGTCCAACTTCTCCAGACCCTGGGAGGCAGCAGTAATGGGATTAAGTAATTGGGTTCCTTACTCTCACAGGGGAAACCCAGTTTTGGCATGGCCAAATCCCATTCGTCCCAGGCATTGTGGGGTGAACCAGCTGATAGGAGCTCACGCTCTCTCCTCTCTCTCTTTCTCCCCCCCCCAAAAAAAAATAAATAAGCAAGCCGTTCCTGGATTTTGATAATACTGCATGTTTCTGCCCATTTTCCTACCTGCTTGGAGTGTATGCCTACCCTTGTTTAGTCAGAGCCTTTCTTTTCTGTGTGTATGTATTCTTAATTATCACTTTTGGTTGATCTTTGATGTTCCCTGACTGGTGCTTTTACGTAGTAGTGGAATCTTCCAGCGCTAAAGCTAATAGAGAGCATAGTGATCCGCTAGTAATTAAGCCTCTTAACTCTACATTTGAGGGGCTTTTGCTAGAGGATTGAAAGTGACTTGTTAGGGAACACATGAGGAGAAAAGGGCAGGGCTAAGACTAGAACTCCCATCCCTTGATCCTGTTCCTCAGTTCTACTGTGTTTTACAGATGCTTCCATGTAATGTAGAGGCGCTATAAGAATAGTTTTTAACTTCCTGGGTACATACAGTGTGTGAAATAAATTGCAGAATTAAAAATTTAAATTTAAAAATTTATTGCATCTGATTTAATTGCTTTTCATCAACAGTATTGAGGGGTGTTTTTTGCAGGGGGAGGTTCTTACGTCAATAACCTCTGACAGCTTACTACATTTAAATCTTGTTTAGGGGTGTGTATGTATGGATATGTATAGTTGTTGACTGAATAATACTGTGGTCCCTGAAGCTTAATGACAAATGTACCTTAAATGACTACTAAAGAAGGAAGCTTAGTATAGTTAGGTGGTTGACAGACCACAGCCCATGGTACACATCTAACATGCATCCTGTTTTGGTGTGGACCATTAAGTGTGATCCTTACATTTTCAAATTGTTGAAGAAAAAAAATCAAAAGAATAATATTGTGTCACACATGAAAATGCATGAAATTCAGAAGTCAGTATTGGAACCTTGCCATGCTATTTATTCACCATTTTCTGTGGTTACAGACACTTTCAGCGGAGTTGAGAGTTGCTCCAGAGACTTGTATGCAAGATAACTTTGAAACTACTTAGGTTGGTATTCAAGGCCCCAGTATAGTTGATTCTGGCCACAACCTGCCTTTCCAGCTTATCTCTTTCCCCATGAAACAAGTTTTTAATGTAGCCAAACAGGTTTCTCTCTCACTTGCTTTTCACTTTTATTTGTGCTGTACCCTCTTTCCTACTTCTCTGACCTACGTGTTCAGAACCTTCATACACATTGTTCAAATCGTACCTCATATCTTGCCTATTCTGAGAAGCCTTTTCTGAGTATTTTAACCGTAAGGATTTCTCAGTCAGCAGATCTTTATATGTGCATGGAATTCATTTGACAATTAATAACTAGTGCTTTGCAGCATCTATTGTGTTCTCAAACTGTAATGTACATTTTATATATTACTAGTGACGAATTCCTTGATTGAAGAAATCTTTGTGTCTCTCTTCTTTGTTTTATATTTTTGTGCATATTACAGGTCTAGGACAGCATCTTTCCTGAGCAGATGTTGAGAAAATACTTGTTGATGTGGTTATAGAGTTGTAAGGAAACTTAGATTTTACCCAAATTGTCTTCTGCTGGGAGGTTTTTCTCTCATCCCTGGCACGCTGCTTTCTGTGTTTGCTTGGAGGCCTTCGTAAATAATCTGTGATCCTATTTGTCTTAGAAGAGACCTGTTCGCTGCTTTGAGTTGCGAGAAGTCTAGCTCTCCATTCCTTCATCTTGATACTTGCCTCTGGAGGACACAGAAGCCTTTCAAGCGTTTTCCCTCGCAGAGGTTTTCTCATCACTGAAGATGGAGCAGGACTGCAAGAGGGCTAAAAACTTTCTCTGGTTTTTATTCTGAGCATTCTTAGTTCCTTAGTTGATCCTCAACTTCTCTCTTTTGGGCATAATGCAGCACTGTTAGTATTCCCCCTAAATTGTACTCAGAAAAGAGCAAAGAGGCCAGCGCCGTGGCTCACTTGGCTAATCCTCCACCTGTGGCGCCGGCACCCCAGGTTATATTCTCAGTTGGGGCGCCAGGTTCTAGTCCCGGTTGCTCCTCTTCCAGTCCAGCTCTCTGCTGTGGTCTGGGAAAGCAGTGGAGGATGGCCCAAATGCTTGGGTCCCTGCACCCGCATGGGAGAGCGGGAGGAAGTACCTGGCTCCTGGCTTCGGATTGTTGTAGCACCAGCTGTGGTGGCCATTAGGGAAGTGAACCAACAGAAGGAAGACCTTTCTCTCTGTCTCTCTCTCACTGTCTATAACTCTCTCTCTGTCTCTCTCTCACTAACTCTGCCCGGCAAAAAAAAAAAGAAAAGAGCAAAGAGAATGTGATCTGTTCATTGTGGTAGGCAACAAAGCACATCCCCTCAGTGTTTCACTCTGCTGTGTGTCTTTTTCCTTTTTTTTAAGATTTATTTATTTATTTGAAAGTCAGAGTTACACAGAGAGAGGAGAGGCAGAGAGAGAGGTCTTCCATCTGCTGGTTCACCACTCCAAATGGCTGCAATGGCCAGAGCTGCGCCAATTCGAAGCCAGGAGCCAGGAGTCTCCACGTGGATGCAGGGCCCCAAGGACTTGGGCCATCTTCTGCTGCTTTCCCAGGCCATAACAGAGAGCTGGATTGGAAGTGAAGCAGCTGGGTCTCAAACCTGCGCCCATATGGGATGCAGGTGCTTCAGGCCAGGGCCTTCACCCTCTGTGCCACAGTGCCCACCCCTGATCTGGGTCTTTAAACTGGTATGTTGATCATGGCTTTGAGAGCTTATCCTTTTATTGTTATCCCAATTGTAATTATTTTATTCTTTAGTTGTCTTATTCTTTTGTTTCCTTACAAGAATTTGTGACATTAACGTTTATTGAGGATCACTGTACATATTACTGTACTCCGTCATATTGGAAAAACAGAATAGAAAAAAATTCATTCTTGTCACAATTATCTTTTATAACTAAAGGTAAAGTAATATTGATTGATGGTTTAAAAATAATACTTTGCAATACTAACAATGGTGCCCATGGAGTATATAAATATAGAGTAGATGGGAAAAATGCGAGAAAAAGAATAGAGATGTAAACTCCATATCTCAGCAGATTTTCTCGTCCTTCTCCATGCAGTGACTACCTTTTCCATCTGGAACTGGTTTTTGGCATCTAAAGATGATAATTATAATCAGCATTTATTGAGCATTTATTTATATGCCAGATACTGTTGTGTGTGTTTTGTGTGTATTGACTCAATTCAGCTACACAGCAGCCTCATAGCTATATAAGGCGCATTGATACTAAGAGATTCCCAGACAATCAACAACTTGTTTTTTTATCTTCTAATTTCTCCTAAAATGTCTTCATCAGTGTCTGTTATAGAACACATCAAATGAGTTGTCTTTTGCTTTTGTTTCTTCGAATTAAATCACTTGAGGAAATGTGCTGAAATGGTCATTCTTGTTTTTGGTGATTCTTAAAAACAGAGCCTTTTTCTTAAATTTAGAATAGGATTCTTCTTTTCCAGTGAAAGGCAAGTATGCCATGTTATATACCTATCGGTGTTTTAAATAAATCAGAGTGTTTAATGAAAGTCAGTATTCAAGAAAACGTTCATTTATAAAACTGAAAAACTTAATGCAGAGTTGTAGGTGATCCCTGTTTTGTCATGGAAGGAACGGACAGTTTAGGGGTTTATGTATGGAAATAAGGAATACACTAAAGTATTAATAGTTGCTATTTCTAGATGTCTGGATTATTGGGCTGATTATAGTTTTTGTAGATCTGTAGCTTTCTTGGTAGTTATTTACACAATCATATCATTTTTTATGATCATGATTCTTATTTTTCCCATTTTCTTGCTCTGTACATTTGTTTTGTGTAATCTGATCCATTTGTGTAGTGTCAACCTCTGACTGTATTTAGACGTTTATATTTCTAGCCCTGACCTCTCTTCTAAGTTCAGATTTTTCCACCTGCATGTTGAATCTCTATATGATTGTACTCTGGAACCTACAAATTAAATATTGGAAATATACAGCTCATTTTTCTTCTCACCTTTTCACTTCTTCCTCCTACCTAATTCTTTGAGGTCTCCTTGTTTTAGTTAGTGTCATCACCATCTCTTTGTTTGTTAGGATTTTTTAAAACAAAGATTTATTTATTTGTTTGTTTACTTGTTTGACAGGCAGAATGACAGGGGAGAGAGGAGAGACAGATTTTTAAATCCATTGGTTCATTCCCCAAATGGTTGCCAGGACTGTTACAGGCTGAAGCCAGGAGCCAGGAACTTCAGGATCTCCTACATGGGTGGCAGAGGCTCAACATTTGGGCCATCTTCCACTGCTTTTCCAGACCATAAGAGGGAAACTGGATTGGAAACGGAGTAGCCAGTACTTGAACCAGTGCTACATTATGGGATGCTGGCATCACAAGTGGCAGCTTACCCTACTGCCAGGGATTGTTTTTTTTATTCCCTTTTTCTAACATGTAGTTCGTCACATAGAAAATGCCTCTTATAACCTTAACTTTACTCTCTGTGTTGCAAAAGTGGGACTGGGCTGGGCCAAAGCCAGACGCTTCTTCCAGGTCTCCCACGTGGGTGCAGGGGCCCAAGCACTTGGTCCATTTTTAGCTGTTTTCCCCAGGCCAGCAACAGGAAACTGGATTGCAAGTGCAGCATCCAGGACATGAACCAGCACCCATGTGACATGCCAGCGTTGCAGGTGGCGGCTTAACCTGATATGCCACAAGCGTGGCCCCTGAAATTACTTACTTTCTTATTTATTTGTTAGTAGCCCTTCTAAAATGGTTACTCTGCTTCCAACAACTCCTCACAACTGCTAGAGTTACTATCTAAACAGATGACTTACCTTCATTAATGTTTGTAACTATTCTGTGATTGCTAATTGAGTACCAGGTACTATTTTTTTTTTAAAGATTTATTTATTTATTTGAAAGTCAGAGTTACACAGAGAGGAGAGGTAGAGAGAGAGAGATGTCTTCCATCCGCTGGTTCACTCCCCAGATGGCTGCCACGGCCAGAGTTGCACTGATCTGGAGCCAGAAGCCAGGAGTTTCTTCCGAGTCTCCCATGCAAGTGCAGAGGCCCAAGGACTTGGTCCATCTTCCACTGCTTTCCCAGGCCACAGCAGAGAGCTGGATCAGAAGTGAAGCAGCCGGGTCTTGAACTGGCGCCCACATGGGATGCAGGTGCTTCAGGCCAGGGCTTTAACCCGATGCACCACAGCACGGGCCCCCCAGGTACTATTTGTAAACTATGTGCCACTCAGCCACGCTAAGCAGTTGACATGTATTATCTGAATGACTGTAGCAGTCCTTTAAGGCGGCTAATATTCTTCATTGTCCATTTTACAGATGAAGAAGCTAAGACTTAAGGAGGTTAAGTACCTGGCTCATGGCCTGGCGCTGTGATGTATTGGGTAAAGGCCACCAACTGCAGTGCCATCCCCATCTGTTCTGAGCATTTGAAGAGTGAACCAGTTGATGGGAGATCTCAGTCTCTTTTTGCCTTTCAAATAAAATAAAAATAAATTTAAGGGCCGACGCTGTTGCGCAGTAGGCTAGGCCTCTGCCTGCAGTGCTGGCATCCCATATGGGTGCAAGTTCTAGTCTCAGCTGCTCTACTTCAGATCCAGCTCTCTGCAATGCCCTGGGAAAGCTGTAGAAGGTGTCCCAAATCCTTGGGCCCCTGTATCTGTGTGGGAGACCTGGAAGAAACCCCTGGTTCCTGGCTTTGGTTCTGCTCAGGTCCAGCCATTGCGGCCATTTGGGGAGTGAACCAGCAGATGGAAGACACCTTTTCCTCCATCTATCTCTGTATCTCTCTGCCTCTGCCTCTCTGTAACTCTGCCTTTCAAATGAATCTTTAAAAAAAAAAGTACCCGGCTCAAAGTGAAAGGTGTTTGATTCTAAATCAAAGTGGTTTTAACCAGTAGGAAAGTCCATGATAGTCAGGCTACAAAAGATTTTTTGTCAGTTAACACATGTACATATTTATAAATGTTAAGTAGCTCTGTAGAACTTTTCACAAAAATAATAGTCCTCTGAAAATTCTCTCTGCTCCTCCTTTCAGGATCCCCAGAGGCAACCACTTTGAACATTTGTTTTGATACTTGTCTCCATACTTCAGACTTGGATTTTTATAGTACTCCTTTTTGACTTCAGTTTAAGCTGTTATCTGCTGTCTTACAGTTGTAGAAGAGGCTTTACCACTGTCCGTAGCCATACATGGATCACTTCTCAACTCTGCCCAGTGTTCCCAATATTGTCATAAGTTGTTGGATATATCAGTATTTCATAGTTTATACTACTGTGACTATAAACTGTTCACAGCTGAACTGTGTAGTTTATTATGATTATTTTCCTTTCCTGTACAACATTTTGTTTTCTCCAAGAAAACTTTTTTTTTTAACTTGCTTCTTTTTTTGTGTACATATTGCTTTAGCCAGATGGTTCTCAACTGGGGGCCATTTTTCCTTAGAGGAAGTGGTGGCAGAGTTGGAGGTGGGAGCAAAGGGTGTGCTGCTGACATCTGGTAGGTGGAAGTCAGGTATACTACCAAACATCCTACACTGCATAGGACAGCCTCCTACAACAAAGAATGCCAGTAGTGCCACTGTTGAGTAACAGTGATTTAGCTCAAACTGTCAAGTGTGTAAATATCCTTCTATGTTTAAACCTACAGTCTAATCATTGTAAGGAACTCTGGGCCGTCTGACCTGCTCCCGTCTGAACTTGTTAATAAAATTTGCACACAGCTCTTGTGTTAGATTTGCTTTACTAGCATCTCAGTGATTTCCCTCAGCTCTTGTATTGGAGCCCCTGTTTCTGTATACGATGTCATTGTCTTTGCTTTGCTGTCTTATTTTGTAGGACTGCTCTCAGTAGCTTTCTGCAGGGGATATAATCTTTTGAAGACCTTATATATCTGAAATTGTCTCACCTCTCGTTTAATTGATAGTTTAGCTGGACAGAGAATTCTTGGTTGGAAATAATTTTTTTCTCAGAATTTCAAAGGCTTTCCTCTGTTGTTTACAGTGTTATTCAGACATTGTATGCCTACAAGATTCTTTACTACTATTTTTTTTTTAAAGATTTATTTATTTATTTGAGAGACAGAGATCTTCCATCTGCTGGTTCACTCCCCAAATTACTGCAACAGCCAGGGCTGGGTCATGCCAAAGCCAGGAGCTAGGTGCCAGAAGCTTCTTCCAGATCTCCCACATAGGTTGCAGGGGCCAAACACTTGAGCCATCTTCTGCTGCATTTCTCAGGCTATAAGTGGGGAGCTAGAGTGGAAAGTGGAAGAGCCAGGACATGAACTGGTACCCATGTGGGAAGCCAGCATTGCAGTCAGCAGCTTTACCCCTACACCAAATAGCTGGCCCCCTTTTTTACTATTTGAGACTATTTTTGCCCTCTCTGGAATCTTGGAGAATCCTTGTCTCCAGAGTTCTGAAATTCTTATATTATGTAACTTGGTTATGATTCTGCTTTGATCCTTTCTGCTAGATTCAGAGTTGTCCTGTTCAGTTGGGATTTATCTCAGCAGTTCTGGAACATTTCCTTGAATAATTCCTTTGATTCTTTGTTTTCTCTGTTTTTTCACTCTAGTTGTTTAGATGTTGGGCTACTACCTAGTTTCTCTAATTTTCCTTTTGCTCTTTCTGTTTTCATTTATTTATTTCCTTTTTTTTCTTTTTTATGCTTTCTGGTAGATTTGTCCACTAATTCTTGTACTAAGATTTTTTTTTCTGCTGTAGCATATATAATTTTCTAGCATTCTTTTCTTCTGAAAAACATTTTAAATAATATATTGTATTTGTATTATGGAGGTAGTCTTATCTTTCTTGGGAAATACTGATATCTGATCCTTGGAAATCTGTGCTAATTACAATTTTAACTTTTTTTTTTTTTAAGATTTATTTTATTCATTTGAAAGAATTACAGAGAGAGGTAGAGACAGAGAGATTTTCAATTTGCTGGTTCACTCCCCAGATGGCTGCAACGGCTGGAGCTGTGCCAATCCGAAGCCAGGAGCTTCTTCCAGGTCTCCCACGTGGGTGCAGGGGCCCAAGGACTTGGGCCATCTTCTACTGCTATCCCAGGCCACAGCAGAGAGCTGGATCAGAAGAGTAGTGGGGACTAGAACTGGCGCCCATATGGGATGCCGATGCCTCAGGCCAGGGTGTTAACCCGCTGCGCCACAGCGCTGGCCCCTACTTTTTTTTTTTTTTTTTTAATATTTATTCATTTATTTGAGAGGTAGAGTTACAGAAAGAGGGAGAAACAGAGAGAAAAGTCTTCTATCCGCTGGTTCACTCCCCAAATGGCTCAGTGGCCAGAGCTGAGCCGATCTGAAGCCAGGCGCCAGGAGCTTCTTCCTGGTCTCCCACACGGGTGCAGGGGCCCAAGCACTTAGGCCATTTTCCACTGCTTTCCCAGGCCATAGCAGAGAGCTGGATTGGAAGAGAAGCAGCTAGGACTAGAATTGGTGCCCATATGGGATGCCGGCACCACAGGCAGAGGCCTTGCCAACTGCACCACATGCCAGCCCCTCAATTTATTTTTATTTTATTTGAAAAGCAGAAAGAGACTGAGATCTCCCATCAACTGGTTCACTCTTCAAATGCTCAGAACAGATGGGGATGATACAGACTGAAGCTGGGGGCCAAAGAATGGTGGTTGGCATTTGGCATAGTGGTTAGGACACCACTTGGAACATCTACATCCCATATTGGAGTTCCTGGGCTGAATCTTAGCTTCACTCCTGATTATGGCTTCCTGGTAGTACACATTGTGGGAGACAGCAGATAATGGCTCAGGTACGTGGGTCTCTGCCACTCACATGAGAGACCCGGAGTGAATTTCTGGCTTCTGGCTTCAACCTGGCCTAGTCCCAGGTGTTACAGACATTTGAAGAGTGAACATGAAATGGGAAATCTGGGTCTCTGCCTTTCAAATAAATTTTAAAATTGAGGGTTGGTGGCCGGCACCGCGGCTCACTAGGCTAATCCTCCGCCTGCGGCACCAGAACCCCAGGTTGCAGTCCCGGTCGGGGTGCCTGATTCTGTCCCGGTGGCTCCTGTTCCAATCCAGCTCTCTGCTGTGGCCCGGGAGTGCAGTGGAGGATGGCCCAGGTCCTTGGGCCCTGCACCCATATGTGAGGCCAGGAGAGGCACCTGGCTCCTGGCTTTGGACCGGTGCAGCGCGGCACTATAACGCACCGGCCATAGCAGCCACTTAGGGGGTGAACCAACTGAAAAAGAAAGACCTTTCTTTCTCTCTCTCTCATTGTCCACTCTGCCTGTCAAAAAAAAAAAAAAAAAGTTGAGGGTTGGCATTGTGGTGTAGTGGTCTAGGCTGCCGCCTGAGCACTGGTTTGAGTCCTGGCTGCTCCGCTTCCCATTCAGCTCTTCTGCTAATACACCTGGGAAAATGGCATAAGATGGCCCAAGTGCTTGGGCCCCTGGCACCTGAGTGGGAGACCCAGATGTGGTCATTTGGGGAATAAACCAGTGGGTGGAAGATCTCTGTCTCTCCCTCTGTCTCTCTAACTCTGCTGTTCAAATAAATAAGTAAATATTCTTAAAAAAAAAAAAAAAAAAAACATGCTGGATGGAACTCTGCCAATGGGTGATTATTATCTTCCCTGTCAGTTGATACGTCTGGTTAATTTCCTTGCAGACTTTCAGTGTCATAGTGGTTTGGGCTGTTTGCAGAGTATCCTGAACTAGGTAGCATATAAACCACATTTTTACTGATAGTTCTGGATGCTGGAAAGTCTAAGATCAAGGTTTGGTCAGATTTGGTATCTTCTGAGAGCTTGCTTTGTGATTCAAAGAGCAGTGCCTTCACACAGTGACCTCACCTGGTAGAAGCAAAGGACAGGGCAGCTCTTTAGGACCTGTTGCATAAGGGCACTAATCTGGTTTATGAGGGTTTACCCCTATGATCTAATCACCTTCAAAGGCCCCCCCCACTTCCTATCATCATATTGATTAGGCTTCAATGTGGGAATTTTGGGAGGGTCACAGACATTCAGACCATAACACCTAGTGACACATTTTCTCTGGTGCTGTGTTGATTTCCTGGAAAAGACTTCTGATCTTTTTGAGAGGAGAGCATGAACTTGGGTGTTGAGTAGAAGAGGATATTATGGGTCTCATCACTAAGAATATGGAAGTTTTCCACTTAATTCCCCAGTTTCAAATAGGGTACCCTTCAAAGTTAAGTGATCCTGATGCCCTCTAGTCCAGATATTCCGTTTTATGCTCTCTAGAAATTGCTTCGTGTTTTATCAGGAAGGGACTAAGAATAGAAGAGGAGATCAGGGGCTTCTAACTGCTGCTTAGACTTCAGTCCACTCTAGGTTGTTTTTTTTTTTTTTTTTTTTAAATAGGCAGAGTTAGACAGAGAGAGAGAAAGGTCTTTCCTTTCCGTTGGTTCACCCCCCAAATGGCCTCTACAGCTGGTATGCCGCAGCTGATCTGAAGCCAGGAGCCAGGTACTTCCTCCTGGTCTCCCGTGCGGGTACAGGGCCCAAGCATTTGGGCCATCCTCCACTGCCTTCCAGGGCCACAGCAGAGAGCTGGACTGGAAGAGGAGCAACTGGGACAGACTCCAGTGCCCTAACCAGGACTAGAACCCGGGGTACTGGTGCCGCAGGTGGAGGATTAGCCAAGTGAGCCGCGGCACCGGCCTTAGGGTTTTTTTTTTTTTTTTTTTTTTTTGAGATTTATTTATTTACTTGAAAGAGTTACACAGAAAGAGAAGGAGAGGCAGAGAGAGAGAGAGAGAGAGAGGTCTTCCATCTGCTAGCCCACTCCCCAGATGGCCACAGTGGCTGGAGCTACGCAGATCCGAAGCCAGGAGCCAGGATCTTCCGCCAGGTCTCCCACGCAGGTGCAGGGGCTTAAGGACGTGCACCATCTTCTACTGCTTTCCCAGACCACAGCAGAGAGCTGGATCAGAAGTGGAGCAGCGGGGACTAGAACCGTTAACCATATGGGATGCCGGTACTGTATGCGGCAGCTTTACTCGATACACCACAGTGTCAGCCCCAGTCCACTCTAGTTTCAAATCTACTCTTGTGCTCAGAGTATCTGAAACTTTCAGTTTGTGAAGTTCTTAGGTTTTCAAAATTTCTTCTTTTAAGATTTTTTTTTATTTGAAAGAATTACAGTGAACCATCTGTTGGTTCACTTCCCAAATGGCCGCAATGACCAGGACTGGACCAGGCCCAAGGCCAGGAGCCCACTCTGCCACAGTGCTAGCCCCTCAAAATTTCTTTATAGAAGAGTTTCAGAGTTCCCCTTTACCATTTACTTAGCTCTTCCTTATTTTAACATACTGTATGAGTATGGAGCAATGATCAGAAGTAAGAAATTAACCTCAGTTATCCCCAGTACAAACCTGTTAACTATATTACAGAATTTATTCAGGTTTTACCCATTTTTCCACTGATGTCTTTTTTTCCTCCCAGGATTCAAATTCAGAATCCCACATTGCATTTAGTTATCATGTCTCCTTAGACTTTTTATCTGTGATAATTTTTCAGTTTTTTTATGAGGTTAACACTTGAAGATGACCCATCAGGTACTCTGTGGAATGGCCCTCAGTTGGAATTTGTCTAATGCTTTCTCATGAATAAGGAGCCTGCCCTAGTCCTAGATGCTAGTCTAGTTTAATGGAAGAGATAGGTTTGTAACAAGACAAATGTATAGAATGAAAATAAAGTGGGGTGGTGGAAAAGGAGTGGCTGGCTTTGGGGGATTCTGTGAGGATGTAACATCTGTACTGGAGCACAAAGGAGGACTGCACTGCTGGAGAAGAAGGGAAGAGTTTTGAGTTAGAAGGAAACCATTTAAAACACGTAAGTATGTAAAGCATCTTAGAAGTGGCAAAAAAAAATTTAGTAAAGATGCATGAGTTGCCTGGCGTTCAGTAAGAGAAGATAGTTCTGGCAAGTTATGTCTGAAAGTTCCAAAGGCTTTATATGCCTCAAGAGTTAGATTTCTATTGTGTAGATATTAGGGGGCCAAATATATTTTTTCCCAGAAAAAAGTTAACAGATTTGTTTATAATTACTTTGAAGTTTAATTGCTAAGACTTGTGTCTCACATTAATATTAAAAATTGGCTCACAAGTGAAATTGTGAGGAAAACTTGGTGATACCTTACTCTCTCATCTGTTTTTTGCATTTTCAGTTGCTTAATTGGATACTGTATTGTTTTTTAAAACGGAAATGTTTTCCATCACAGTGTATCTTAGTGCATCTTCTACATATTCATTATTTTGGCTGGATTTCCTTTGGCATAACTGTTAAATATTTAAAATGAATAAACACACAGATTGTTGTCTGCAAGTAGCCTAACCAGAGAGGACTCATTTGCCTCCAGAATAGGGCCAGTAGCTGATTGTTGCTAGTGCACTCTGGGAGTGCAGGTCTGTTTTGAAGTCCTGAGCAATTTCTCACACCTTATGCTGTAAGGGAAGTTTGCAGGTCAGAAGTTGGGTGTACTTTGAAGTTTCGCTGAAAACCACAATTCAGGGGTTAGTAATGATGTGGTTTTTAACCTTTCACATACACGGCACATTTTTTTGAGTGACTTCTAGCCAGTTGCTTCCTGAGTTCTTTACCACTGGTCTGTGGGCATTTGACTTGGTAGGAGCCCTATTGATAGAGGACTCCCAATTTCCCCTGTTCTTTGTGGCTGAAGCTCTGCAGGTTGCTGAGGTGGCACCGTGCTGGAGAATAAGGACTGGTGGTGATAGTGGCAACCCAATGCCTGAGACACCAGGAGGGATGGTTTTAATTAGGACATTAATGCAATCTTCCCAAGGATATTCCCAATGCTTCAAATAAAGTTAAGTCTTACAATATTTAATCAAGAAGTGCTCTTGATTATAAGCCCAGTTTCGAGGCCCATTAAAAAGTATGTTTTTCTGGTATGACTCATCTCCTAAAAGATAAAGCATATTGCTTTAGTTTAAAAAAAAAAATCCATGCACAAACATAAATACATTTCATCCATTTTATTTATTTATTTTTTTTGAGATGTATTTATTTATTTGAAAGTCAGTTACACAGAGGCAGAGAGAGAGAGAGTCTTCCATATGCTGGTTCACTCCCTAATTGACTGCAGTGGCTGGAGCTGCACTGATCTGAAGCCAGGAGCCAGGAGCTTCTTCCAGGTTTCCCACACGGGGTCAGGGGCCCAAGGACTTGGGCCATCTTCCACTGCTTTCCTAGGCCACAGCAGAGAGCTAGAGCGGAAGTGGAGCACCAGGACTCAAACTGGCACTCATATGGGATGCTGGCATTGCAGATGGCGGCTTTACCTGCTACGCTGCAGTGCCGGCCCCCACTTCATCCATTTTCTAAATACAAATTCTACCCTTTATATGTGTAGGCAATTTAATTTTATTTGTTTTAAGTTTTCATAGGTTGTTTAAGTTATTACTTTATGTCTGTATCATATTTTGTGATAATAAAAGGGAATTCATAAAAAATTAGATAATAACTGAGCTTCTTATTAAAAGACTTAGAAATATTTTTGCTTTCATCTTGAAATATTAATTTACCATCATTATAACACAGATATAATTTTGAGAGTTCTAAGAATAGGCATTATAGAAGGTGCTTCTAGGAGCTGGTGCTGTGGTGTAGCAAGTAAAGCCGCCTCCTGCAGCACCAGCATCCCAAGAGGGTGCCGGTTTGAGTCCTGGCTGCTCCACTTCCAATCCGGCTCTCTGCTATAGCCTGGGAAAGCAGTTGAAGATGGCCCAACTGCTTGGGCCCCTGCACCTGCATGGGAGACCCAGAGGAAGCTCCTGGCTCCTGGCTTTAGATCAGCCCAGCTCTGGGCGTTGCAGCTGTTTGGATAGTGAACCAATGAATGGAAAACTTCTCTCTCTGCTTCTGCCTCTCTATAACTCTGCCTTCCAAATAAATAAATCTTTGTAAAACAATAAATAAATTAAAAAAAGGTGTTTCTATAACTGACTATGATTTTAACACTGGAAGGGAGGAAGTATCTAGGTATTTCAGTCCATTCATTTTCCAGGTGAGAAAAACTGTGATGGCCATAGAAGCTCAATAAGTTACTCAGGGTGGGGACCAGAATTGTGGCACAGTGGGTAAAGCTGCCAGCTGTGACCACATGCTGGTTACTGTCCCAGCTACTCCCCTTCTAATCCAGCTTCTCGCTTATGGCCTGGGAATGCAGTAGAAGATGGCCCAAGTCCTTGGGCCCCTGCCACCCATATGGGAGACCTATAAGAAGCTTCTGGCTTCAGCCTGGCCTAGCACTGTCTGTTGCAGCCATCTGGGGAGTGAACCAGCAGATGGCAGATTCTTTCTTCCTTTCTCCCTTTTTCCCTGTCTCCCCTTCTCTCTCTAACTCTGACTTTAAACATAAATAAATCTTAAAAAAAAAGTTTTTCAGAGTCTTGAGTAGTTGGGGAAAATGAATGAAATCTTTTTTTTTTTTGGTCAGATTTACTGAGATGTAATTTATATACAGTAAAATTTACCCTTTTAAGATACACAGAATTACATAATTGTGTATCCACTCTCACATTCAAGATATAATAGTTCCATCACCTTAAAAAGTTCCCTGATATCTCTTACCTCTTCTCCTACTGCCAGGCCCAGGCAACCATTCATTCATCATTTTGTCCTCCTATTTTATCTTTTCCAGAATGATGTATACGTGAAACCCTCCTCATATACAATGTAAAGTTTGAACCTGGTTTCTTTCTTCTACAAGAAAGTGTTTGAGATTCATCTGTGTTGTTGCAAATATCAGTAGTCTGGTTCCTTTTCATTGATGAATGCTACTTTTGTTTATCTATTCACTGGCTGGTGGACTTTGGGTTGTTTCCAATTTTTAATGATTCTAAATAAAGCTGTCATAAATATCTGTGTACATGTTTTGGTGGACGTGTGTCTTCGTATGGTAAGTGTATATTGACTTTCTAAGGCGCTGCCAAACTCTTATCTCAAAAGACTGTACCATTGTGTTCTTAGTAGAAATATATGCTGAGAATTCCATTTGCTCTGCATCCTTATTGGTGCTTGATAATGTCAATTTTTTTCAGTTTAGTTTTTTTGTTTGTTTGTTGTTTAACCATTTTAGTAAATTTGAAGTGGTACCTCTTTGTGGTTTTAATTTGCGTTTCCCTGGTGACTAATGGTGAATGTGCTTCAGACTTGGTTTCTTAGTAAGGCTACTCTAACATACTTTCTGCAAATGTGATGTTAAAGTTTTGCTAGTTGATAGGAGAGAGAGAAGTAAAATGAGTATCTACTCAAGGGGCTAATGATTTACATAGGGAAAAGAGGTTATTAGATTACTGGTTATGATTTTGGTAGGCTCTTTGAGAAAGAATTTGGCATTGAACCTGGTCTGGTGAAAAGAACAAGGGTTTGAGAATCAGAAAATTCAGTAGGTTGACTTTGCCTTAATTCCTTGATCTCTTGGTCTTTTGGTTTGTTTCTTTTATCTGTGAAGTGAGGGAGTATGACTACGTAAGTTTCCAAGTTTGTCTTTAATTATGTATCACCATAAGATATTTTTTCCCAATGCAGGTTTTTTATTTTTAATTTTTTAAAAAAGATTTATTTATTCTTTTGAAAGGCAGAGTTATAGAAAGGCAGAGGCAGAGAGAGGGGTCCTCCATCCATTGGTTTGCTCCCCAAATGTCCACAACAGCTGGAGCTGGGCCGATTTGAGGCCAGGAGCCAGGAGTTTCCTCTAGGTCTCCCACACAGGTTCAGGGGCCTAAGGACTTGGGCCATCTGCTGCTGCTTTCCTAGGCCTTAGCAGAGAGCTGGATTGGAAGTAGAGCAGCTTGGTCTCAAACCTGTGCCCATATGGGATGCCGGCACTGCAGGCAATGGCTTTACCTGCTATGCCACAGTACCAGCCCCCCCCTTTTATTATTATTATTTTTAAAAGACTTATTTTATTTATTTGAAATTCAAAGTTACAGAGAGACACAGAGACAGGGAGCAAGATCTCCTGTCTGCTGGTTCACTCCCCAAATGGCCACAGTAGCTGAGGCTGGGCCAGGCTGAAGCCAGCAACCAGGAGATTCATCCAGGTCTCCCATGTGGGTGCATGTGCCCAAGCATTTGAACCATCTTCCACTGCTTCCCCAGGGGCATTAGCTGGGAACTGGATCAGAACTGGAACAGCCAAGGCTTAAACTGGCACCCTTATGAGATGTCAGTATTTGCAGGTGGTGGCTTAACCTACTTCGCCACAGTGCTGTTTGCTGTTCCCTCACCACCAAGTAGGTTTTGTGAGAAAGCCATAAAGTCAGAAAACAAAATATATTCGCGAATTTTCCTCATCTGTGAAATTTCTCTTACTTGTTCCCACAAGATAATCTTTTTAAATTCTAAATGTTATAAATTTTATTATAAGCAAAGGTTTTTCAAATCTATTTTAAGGCTAGTAACTGCTAGTTCTATAATACTGTACTTTGGTATGGGATTATATTAAAATTTATAGAGTATTTTCAAGAAATTTTCTCTGGATATTCAGAGAAGCTAGGTATAGGATGTATTCACTTTGAGGACTTAAGAATCAGAGATAAATTAAGTGGTTTATACAGGATTTTATAGCTAAAAGAAAAGTAGTCACCTTAAACTGAGGATTTTAGCTTAAGAGTTTTCCAATCTGTAGAACATTGCTTTTGCACCAGAGACCACTCCAGTAGAAAATAAACAGTTGTTAAGTGGTTTTCTCAGTTGTGTAATTTCACGTTCAGAGTATTGGAAGAATATAATATTCTCACTTCTAGTCTCCATGCTTGTAAATGCATGGTAACAGATAATGTAAACACACTTCTTTGATTTAGTAATAATGTGGTAGAACATTTAAAGCCTGTAAACAAGTCCTATCAGAAGCTGAGCCACTGCTTGTCAGTAACAGCCTACCCCTCACAGAGGAAATCTTAGCTGTAATCCAAAATAAAGGTAACAGGAATGTAAAGGACTTACTATTTTGCCTCCTGAGAATCGGTCTAGTTTCTAAGTTTAGATACCTACACTGTATTATTAGTGGGTTACAAGTGACCAACACTAGAACTCTTACTAAAAGAGGTAAGGCAGAAGTGAGATGAGTATTAGAAGTTTGAGGAAAAACAATGCCGTTACAGTGTTAATGTGACAAACACATCAGCATTATAAACTCATGAGACAGCCTGTGTTACTTAGGAAACCTGTGTTCAAATGTGGCGTTGAGCAAGTCACTTCAGGTTTTTGAATTTTCTTTGTCAATATAATAAGGAATTTAATCTGATGTCCAGGGGTTCATCCAGCTTTAAATACAGTTTTGTGTCATGTGTGACAAGCTTGATTGGTTTTAGCTGAGGATGTGTGATCTGTTTGATTTGTTTCAGCTGTCAAATAAAAATGTTGATAACAAGCAAACTATATATATATATTCCAGATTTGACCAGTATGAGCCCTTTGAACTAGTTCATGTTTCTGTTTCTCTTCACACATGTTTACATATATAAATATGTGTGTGTATACTCAAGTTGTGTCAAATCCCTTCATAGTAAAGTTTAAAATGGCATGCTTCTACATGTATATATATGCATATCCATAATATAATGCAGAGCCATTGGAAACCCAGTTTGTGTATAGCCATGTTATTTTTGCAAATTTTATGGCAATGCTATGTAACTGTGATAAAATATAGAAAATATAAAATTTATTATCTTGACCATTTTTAAGTATAGAATTCAGTAGTATTTAGTACATTCACTTTTTTTTTAAAGATTTATTTATTTATTTGAAAGGCAGAGTTACACAGAGAGAGAAGGAGAAGCAGAGAGAGGTCTTTTATCCACTGGTTCACTTTCCAGTTGGCTGTAACAGCCAGAGCTGTGCCAATCTGAAGCCAGGAGCCAGGATTTTCTTCTGGGTCCCCTACATGGGTGCAGGGGCCCAAGGACTTGGGCCATTTTCTACTGCTTTCCCAGGCCATAGCAGAGAGCTGGATTGGAAGTGGAGCAGCCGGGACTCGAACCGGTGCCTATATGGGATGCCAGCACTGCAGGCGGTGGCCTAACTCATTATACCACAGCACCAGCCCCTCACAATTGTTGTATTACCACTACCATCATCCATACACAGAACTTTTCAGCTTGTAAAACAAACTGTAGCCATTTCTGTAACCAATTCTGCATTCCTTCTCCTGCATAGCCCCTGGCAACCATAGAGACTTTTCTGTCTCTATGAATTTGACTACTATAGATACCTCATATAGGTAGAGTCATGTAGTACCAATATTTATCTTTTTGTGATCGACTTTTTTTCATTTAGCATTATGTTCTGAAGGTTCATGAATGTTCTGTTGTGCAATAGGATTTCATCCCTTTTTGAGACTGAATGATATTCTGTTGTACATATAGAGACCACATTTTGTTTATCCATATGTTAGATAATGGACACTTGGGTTGCTTTCATCTTTTTTTGGCTATTTTGAATAAAGTTACTGTTAACATGGTGTAAATGCTTTCTGTTCTTATTGTACCAGATCTGTAGACAATTTAAAACTTATAGCAAGTTATACTTTTGGAAAACTTACTACTGTAGCCAGTAATGACAAATTGAATTTGACTTTCCAGCATAGGTGGTGGTCTAACAAGAGTTGATAGACTTGACAGAGAGCTCATGATTATTCTGGCTTTTTTTGGAAAAACCCACACTACATTGAGTTTGCTCTAAATTATTTTATATTATGGAGTTTTGCATAGTGTGTTAATCAGCAATACTCTAATCATATGCATAAAATTTATTTCTGTACTATTCTAGAATATAATCTTGTTTCATTTTCAATACAAAATGATTTCTTAGTGTTCTCTGTCTCTCAAGATTTATTTATTTATTTGAAAGTCAGAGAGAGAGGAAGAGACACAGAGAGAGAGATCTTTGATTTGCAGGCTCACTCTCCAGATGGCCGTAATGGCCAGAGCTGGGCCAGGCCAAAAGCCAGGATTCAGGACTTTCATCTGGGTCTTCCACATGGGTGGAAGTGTTTTAGAGTAGAATATTATGTGTGGCCATAAGGCTGTTAAATAACCATAATTATTTGATCATTTTCTAAGAGAATGCTGTTTTCTCTTAACAGTCTTCTACTTTTCTTTCTACTATTATATACTGTTTGAAATAAAGCAATCTTAGAAGTTGAAGTTTATTATCCTATGCCTTCTCTATTTTAGATATTTTAAGTTCTGTGAATTTTCTTATGTATATCCTACAAATTACCTGTAACCTATATATTAATGTCTGTCGATTTTACCTGGTCTTGAATTATGCTGGTTTTGTTTTGTTTTCTGCAGATACATCCTTTCTGTATGGACGCATATGGTGTAGTCCTGCAGATCTTCCTATATATTTTTGTCATGTCCTGCTCCTAGGCAAATTTTTTTTAAATATAACTAAAGAATATTTATTTTCCGCTAAGAGTGTGCCTTGGGGATGTAACTAAACTGAGCCACTCCCCCACCCCATCTCCAAGGGTTAGTACAGTGACTGTTATAAAGCAGATCTCAACAGTCTGAAGCTCTGGAACCAACATTAACTGACCAAAAAACTTCCGTCTAAATCCTCATAAAAATGTTTAAGTAAAAGAAAAAAAAGGGAGAAGAAGAAGAAAAAAGGGGCAGTGGGGCTTCAGATTGAACAAGATTCTCACACTCCATCTAATACATTCAGTCTGGCTAGAGTATAACAAATGGAAACAGGATTGCTATAATACAAAACTCCCACTACAGCATGCTGTACACACCTGTGTTCCGAGCCCACTTCCATCCCCCTAATACTTCCAACTCCATTATTTTCCTGCCTATTGGGCCTGCTGTGGAGGAGCACGTAGATCTCTTTGATCTGGTCTTTCTTATAAGGCTGGAGTGTCTGGGTATCAGCCTGGTGAACAAGGCAGCTGAGGTCTGCCAGATCATCGATAAAATCAGACAACTGACTGATCTCATATGTGGTAGATGGGCTATTGGTATTCATTCTTTTCAGATGTTCCTCATACATTTTACAAACACCTTCCATGCATTCATTCAGATTCTGCCTTCTGGCCTCTTGGTCGGCTACTTGCAGCCACTGCCGACACCCACCATAGCCACACAGGAGCTTAGCTGCAGGCCACCAACAGCCAGTCCCCCCAAGGCAAATTTATTTTATTTTCTCACTGTGCAGTTGTTTTATTTTGAGTCAGAGGATAGAAGTTGCGCTAATACTTTAAAAATTTTACTTAATATATGTTAATTTTGCTAAGTTCTTTCTTGTGATACACATTGTATCACAATATTGAAATTGTAGGAACAAATATGCAGTACCAAACAGTTGGACATCTCAGGAAAGCATTAATTAGTGGGTAAAAAAAAAGATCACTTCTAATTTTGTTCCATTCGTCAGACACTACTGTGAATATTTTCATGTAATTCTTTTTTTCTGTACGTTTTTCTCCCTCATCTCCATATAGACCTTTTTTTTTTATCTTATTTTTTTGACAGGCAGAGTGGACAGTGAGAGAGAGAGACAGAGAGAAAGGTCTTCCTTTTTCCATTGGTTCACCCCCCAAGTGGCCGCTACAGCCGGTGCATTGCGGTCCAATGTGCAGTCCAAAGCCAGGAGCGCACTGTGCCAATCCAAAGCCAGGAGCCAGGTGCTTCCTCCTGGTCTCTCATGCAGGTGCAGGGCCGAAGCACATGGGCCATCCTCCACTGCACTCCCGGGCCACAGCAGAGAGCTGGATTGGAAGAGGAGCAACCGGGACAGAATCCGGCGCCCCGACCGGGACTAGAACCTGGGTGCCGGCACCGCAGGCGGAGGATTAGTCAAGTGAGCCGCAGCGCCAGCCCTCCATATAGACTTTTTAAAAATGCTATTGTAGGCCGGCGCCGCAGCTCACTAGGCTAATCCTCCGCCTTGCGGCGCCGGCACACCGGGTTCTAGTCCCGATCGGGGCACCGGATTCTGTCCCGGTTGCCCCTCTTCCAGGCCAGCTCTCTGCTGTGACCCGGGAAGGCAGTGGAGGATGGCCCAAGTCCTTGGGCCCTGCACCCCATGGGAGACCAGGATAAGTACCTGGCTCCTGCCATCGGATCAGTGCAGGGCGCCAGGCGCAGCGTCCCAGCCGCGGCGGCCATTGGAGGGTGAACCAATGGCAAAGGAAGACCTTTCTCTCTGTTTCTCTCACTGTCCACTCTGCCTGTCAAAAAATAAAAAATAAAAAAAATAAAAAATTTAAAATGCTATTGTAGACATGTTTTAAAGCTAGTATTCTTTCTTTTTAAAGATTTATTTATTTATTTATTTATTTTGGAGGTAGAGTTACACACACAGAGAGGGAGAGACAGAGAGAAAGGTCTTCCACCTGCTGGTTCACTTCCCAAATGGCCACAACAGCTGGAGCTGGGCTGATCTAAAGCTAGGAGCCTCCTCCGGGTCACTCATGTGGATGCAGGGACCCAGGAACTTGGGCCCTCTTCACTGCCCTTCATAGCAGAGAGCTGGCTCAAAAATGGAGCAGCTGGGACACAAACTGGTGCCCTTATGGGATGCTAGTGCCAAGGCAGAGGCCCAGCCCACTATGCCACAGTGCCAGCCTTGAGCTAGCATTATTTCTTAGCACTATATATTGAACGTTTTCCCTTGTCAGAACATGTCCTAATATCATTGTGGGTTTTTTTGTTTTTGTTTTTGTTTTCTAAGATAATGATATCATTTTGATTACACATGATGGTGGTTCTTCCCATCAGTAGTTTTATCTAGTACCATTATTCAATTTAGATATATTGCAAAGGATGTATCAACAGTCATTTTTACAACCAAATAATCCTGTGATGTTGCTTGGGTGGCTGTTTTAATGGTGAACTTCAGAACCATCACAACAGTAACTGTCAGTACCTGAGGAGAGTGGCTTCTCCACCCAAACAATTTGTAAATAAATTCCTGGCATCACCTGATGAATTCTGATTGTATACTTTTGGGTAAGTTTGCCAAGATAGCTTCAGAATAAACTAACTACACAGCACATAAAGAAAGACACATTTATTCAGCATCATGATCAGACTTATGTACATTTAGCAATCTACAGCATGGGTATAAAAAAAGAAACTACATTAAAACCCTTTTTTGAAATGCTACACTTTCCACAGAGTAGAAGTTAAAATAATCTGTTATACGATTAGTCACAGATACAATCTTTGAGTGTTTTTGCCCATACACGTGAGTATTGTCTAAAACATGTCTTCTTTATAGCAGTTAAGCCCAGCCACCACTGTTTGAGTTCACAAATGTGTTGTAACTTGTAGCTCCCCTGTCACTTCTCTGGCTCTCCAGAGTCTCCTTATAAGCTTTGTTTCCTACCACTACCATAGCCACGGCTGTTGCTGCTAGAACCACCATAGCCATCTTGATTTCATGGTTTGGCAAATATTGGCCACCACCACCATTGGTACTAGAGATTTTGCCTCCAAAGTTTCCTCCATTCAAGGGTCACACATTAGAGGATTGATTGGTGTGATGATTGCCAAAATCATTGTAGCTTCCACTGCCTCCAAAATTGCTTCTACCATTACCAAATCCATGTAAACCATCCCTACTGCCACTGTAACTACCACCACCTCGACGGCCACCAAAGCCACCATGACCACTTAAGTTTCTTCCATGGCCAGAGTTCTTATTGCCACCAAAACCACCTCCAGTACCACCACCAACGTTTCCAGAACCACTTATGTGGGGAGCAAACCGGACTAGACTGAGTTACTGGAATTAAGACTTATTCTATGCATCTGCTCTCCCACAATATGGCGTTGGGAGAGAAGTAAACAGCTTCCGCACAGCTGCCTCCAGTTCAGCTAATAAACTGTAGGACTTGCTCCTGATTGGAGGAGAGCAGCGTACTCGGCGTGTGGGCAGCCGAGTTAGGATTGGCGGAGGAGGACTATAAAGGAGGAGAGAGACGGCATGCACCAGGAACATCTAAGGGGAACATCTAGCTGAAGGAACACCTGTGCAGCCCCCGAGACGAGCCGGCCGGCGGTGTGCCGCTCCCCTGCGGAAGTGGGGAATGTGGCCAGGGGGAACTGCCCTTCCACGGAGGTGGAAGGGATAGTAGCCAACCCGGGAAGAACCAGCAGCAAACCCGGGGAGGGCCGAGCAGACGAAAGAACAGCGCAGGGTCCTGTGTCGTTCCTCCACGAAGAGGGGGAGCGACATAATGGTGCCGTGACTCGGATATGAAGCCTAGGCAGCGTTTAGTGTCGTTCCTCCACGAAGAGGGGGAGCGACAACTTAGACCTCTTGGCGTGGATGAAGCACTGGCCATCTCCTGCCTCAGCAGGGTCTTCCTTACTTCACAGTTGTGACCATTCACAGTATGGTATTTCTGAATGATGATCTTACCCACAGAGTCATGGTCGTGAAAGGTCACAAAAGCAACGCCCCTCTTCTTGCCACTGCCTCCATCAGTCACTGTCAATCACTTTGATTTTCCCATACTGTTCAAAATCATCTTTGAGATAATGCTCTTCAGTGTCTTCTTTAAGGCCACCAACAGAGATCTTTTTCACAGTTAGATGGGTACCTAGTCTTTGAGAATCTTCTCTTGAGATTCTACAACTCTACCATCCACCTTGTGTGGCCTTGCCTTCATGGCTGCATCCACCACCTCCATGGTGGCATAGGTGACAAACCCAAAGCCCCTGGAGCACTTGGTGTCTGTGTCTCTCATTAGTGACACAGCCCATGAGCGTTCCCTGCTGCCCAGAATGGCTCTTGAGACTCTCCTTGGTGGTTTCAAAGCTCAGCCCTCCCAGTGAGGAGCGTCCTCAGCTGTTCAGGCTCTTTAGGAGACTCTGACTTCGACTTGACAGCTGTGAGAAGAGAGATTGTAACGATGCTTCCTTGGCGGTTTCTACGGGCAGAAAGCACAGCGTTATTTTTAAAGACTATCTGAATGTATTTATAAAATTTTGTATCAGAATTATTCTCTATTTTTGGAAATTAGACAGTTTCTGCTATGTTCTTATTACATATAATGTTCTGCTGAATCTATATATATTTAAAGATTTTATTTATTTATTTATTTGACAGGTAGAGTTACAGACAGCGAGAGAGACAGAGAGAAAGGTCTTCCTTCCGTTGGTTCACCCCGCAAATGGCCGCTATGGCCGGCGCTGCGCCAATCTGAAGCCAGGAGCCAGGTGCTTTTTCCCGGTCTCCCATGCGGGTGCAGGGCCCAAGCACTTGGGCCATCCTCCACTGCCCTCCCGGGCCACAGCAGAGAGCTGGACTGGAAGAGGAGCAGCCAGGACTAGAACCTGACGCCCATATGGGATGCTGGCGCCACAGGCAGAGGATTAACCAAATGAGCCACGGCGCCAGGCCCCGAATATATATTTTTTTAAGATTTATTTATTTGAAAGGTAGAGTTACAGAGAGGCAGAGAGAGAGGTCTTCATCCGCTGGTTCACTCCCCAGCTGGCCACAGTGGCTGGAACAGTGCCAATCCAAAGCCAGGAGCCTGGAGCTTCCTTCAGATCTCCCATGTGAGTGCCAAAGCCCAAGGACTTAGGCCATCTTCTGCTGCTTTCCCAGGCCATAGCAGAGAGCTGGATCGGAAGTGGAGCAGCCGGGACTCAAACCGGCACTGCAGGTGGTAGCTTTTACCTGTTACGCCACAGCATCAGCCCCCTGCTGAATATCTTTTTAACATCGTATTTTCCTAATTTTTTTTTTTTTTTTTTTGACAGGCAGAGTTAGGAAGAGAGAGAGAGAGAAAGAGAGAGAGAAAGGTCTTCCTTCCGTTGGTTCACCCCCCAACAGCCGCCACTGCCTGCGCAATGCACCGATCCAAAGCCAGGAGCCAGGTGCTTCCTCTGGTCTCCCATGCCAGTGCAGGGCTCAACCACTTGGACCATCCTCCATTGCCTTCCTGGGCCACAGCAGGGAGCTGGACTGGAAGAGGAGCAACCGGGACAGAACCTAGCGCCCTAACTGGGACTAGGCAGAGGATTAGCCAAGTGAGCTGCAGTGCTGGCCAACACCGTATTTTCACATTAAATTGACTGTCTGTTTGGTTAAATTTTTTGAAGATTTATTTATTGAAAGGCAAAGTTACAGAGAAAGAGAGATTGATCTTGTATCCACTGGTATGCTCCCCAAATGACTGCAATGGCCAGGGTTGAGACAGGCCAAAGCCAGGAGCTGGGATCTCCATCCACATCTCCTGTGTGGGTGGCAGGGACCCAAGAACTTGGGCTGTCTTTGGCTGCTTTCCCAGGCACATTACCAGGGAGCTGGATGGAAAGTGGATCAACTGGGACTCAAACTGGTGCTCATATGGGATGCAAACATTGCAGGCAATGGCTTAGCCCACTGTGTCACAACATCATACCCTTTGGATACTTTTTTTTTTTTAAAGATTTATTTCTTTGAAAGGCAGAGTAAGAGAGAGACAGAGAAAGAGACAGAAATAGATACCTTCCATTTGCTGGTTTACTCCCCAAAGGACCACAACAGCCAGGACTGGGCCAGGCCAAAGCCAGGAGCCTCATCTGGGTCTCCCATGTGGGTGCAGGGGCCCAAATATTTGGGCCACCCTCCACTGCTGTCCCAGGCACATTAGCACAGAACTGGGTGGGAAGTGAAGCAGCCAGGACTCAAAGCAGTGCCTACATGGGATGCCTGTGATGCAAGTGACAGCGTAATCCTCTGCACCACAGGTACACTTTTAAGGGTAGAATTGGATGGATTATCATTTCCAGTCTGTTTTTTTAACAAAATAATAGATTTTGTACCTGTTATTTTTAATACTGCTTGGCCTTGTCTATTGAGATAGGTTTGAAATTGATAGTTTATTGTATTAACTGTTCCTTAGATTGCCCATTAAATTTTATAATTCTTTTTCATGACTCCATGTAACTACTTAAAATGTTGACTAAATAAGGCCAAGGATCAATAAATTCTCTTACCCTAATTTTTCAGTTGTGATTTCAATCAAAAGTTAAAATTCTGTGGACACAATTGTGTTGTTCTATGCTTATCATTGTTACTGGTGATTTTTATCAGACCTGCTTTTCTAAAATCAGGATATTTTGTGTTTTTCATATTTGCCAATTCACTGCTCATAAATGTATGTGATATATACATTGTTGTTAATGAATTAAGATTGACTCAGCTATATCCCCATTTTTGCCATTATTCTAAATTTGTGTCCATCTTATCTTATTTCTACTACTTGCTATATCAGTAGATAAAATGTTATTTTTTAAAAAATGTTTTTGAGCTTTGTGTAAGTGAAATCAATAAAACTATTAATAGGCAAAAAAGACATTAAAAACCACACTTCAGAGGCAGGTGTTTAAACTAGCAGGTTTAAAGGTTTAAGACACAGGTGTTCGACATTAGACTTCCTGGTTTGGATTCCTGGCTCTGGCTCCTGACTCTAGTTTCCTGCTACTGCATGCTGGGAGGCAGTGGTGATAGCTCAAGTTAAATGAGTTACTGGGGCCAGCGCCATGGCTCACTTGGTTAATCCTCTGCCTGCGGGTTCTAGTCCCGGCTGCTCGTCTTCCAGTCCAGCTCTCTGCTGTGGCCCAGGAAGGCAGTGGAGGATGGCCCAAGTGCTTGGGTCCTGCACCCGCATGGGAGACCAGGAGGAAGCACCTGGCTTCTGGCTTCGGATCGGCACAGCGCGCCAGCCGTAGTGACCACTTGGGGGGTGAACCAACAGAAGACCTTTCTCTCTCTCTCACTAACTCTACCTGTATAATTAAAAAAAAAAGTGAGTTACTGCCAGCCACTTGAGAGACCTAGATTGAATTCCTAATTTCTGTCTTGCATCATTGGACGAGCCCTTGTGGACAGTTGGGAAAAACAGCACGTGGAAGCTGTCTGTCTGCTTACCTCCCATATAAATACATTTTAAAAATTGAGAAACAACAGCAACCATACTTCAGACTGATACAGCCCTTAAAGAGAAGTGTCTCTGCATCCTTGCCAGCATTTGGTGAAGTCATTTTTTATTTTAGAAATTCTGATGTGGTCACATCTCACTGTGGTGTTAATTTTCATTTCTCTAACAGTTTGTGATTCTATACCTCTTTTTGGGTGCTTATTTGCCATTTTTTTCTTTCACTGAAAATTCACTTCATGATTTTTGTTTATGTGCTAATTACATTGTGTGCCTTTTTAAAAAATTAGGTTTTCATGGGTTCTTTATATATTCTAGATAAAATTCTTTATTGAGGCTGTGGGCTGAATATTTTTTCCCAATCCACAACTTGTCTTTTACTCCTTAACAGAATCTTTACAAACTAGATATTTTTAATGTTACTGAAGTCCAGATTATCAGTTTTTCCTTTGAGGATCATGATTTTGATGTCAATTTTGAGAATTCTACTAGCCTTAGCTCTGAGATTTTTTTCCTGAGGTTTTTTCTAAGATTTTTATAATTTTGTTTTCCATTGATATTCTTGATTCACATTTAGTAAAATTTTCTGTGAGGTGAGGTACTTAGATTGCAGATTATTTATTTGCTTTTGGTTATCTCAGTGCTCCAGTACCATTTGTTGAAAAGACTTTTTTTCTCCAGTGAGTTGCTTTTATACTTAGTCAGAAATCAGTTATACATATTTGTGTATTTTTCTTTTGTGACTTTGTTCTGTGTTTTTGTCTGCCAATACTACACAATCTGGATTACTGTAGCTATATAATAAGCCTGAATTAGGGTAGATTGAGTGCTCCCACTTTCTTCTTCAAAATTCTTCCATATATTCTAGTTTCTTTGCTTTTCCATATAAATTTTAGAATAATCTTGTCTATGTCTTCAAAAAACTCTTGCTGGGATTTTGATAGGATTTATGTTAAAGGTCTCTATGTATTGGATGTTCCTTAGCTCCAAAACTCCTGTTGAAATTTAGTTGCCATTGTAACTTTTATGTCCCTATACCCTCTTTTTATGATATAATTGTGTTAAATATTTTTTCTGTATACATTTATAACCACATCAGATAGTGTTTTAAGTTTTAATTCAACTGTGAAAGATTTAACAAAAACTCAGGAGAAGGAAAGTATATTGTATTTAGTCATATTTTTGCTTGCTATGTTCTTCTTGATAGTCTAAGGTTCCTTTGATCATTTCTGTTTTGTTTAAAGAACTTCCTTTAGTCATTTCTTTAGGGTGTTCTGGAGAAAAATTCTTTTAGGTTTCTTTCAGCTGAGAATGTCTTAAATTTTGCTCAATTACTAAAGCAGTTTCTGGGTCATTCCTGAAGGACGTTTTTCCTGGTTATTGGGTCCTGGGTTAAGAGTTATTTTTTGTGTGTACCTGAAAAATACTCTGTCACCTTCTAGTCCCCATGATTTCTGGTAAGAAAGTTTTCCTGCTTTTTGTCTGTGTCCCCTCCATCCCCCAGTTTTTTCTTCCCTTTGTTTCAATTTTCTAGTGCTATGTCTTCAAGTTCATTAATCTTTTCTTCAGTGGTGTTTAAGCATTAATCCCATCCATTCTGTGTTTTACTTGAGATATTACACTTTTAATCTCTAGAAATTTGAATTTAATATTTTTATATTTTCCAAGTTTTACCACAACATATTCTCTTCTACCTTCTTGAAATATAGACTATATTTATAAGCTTTTTAATATGTCTGTATTCTACTTGATCTTTTGTATCAGTTCTGCATTAGGGTTCATTGCTTGATTTTTCTCCTCATCATGTATCATAGTTTAATATTTCTTTTCATGCCTTTTTTGACATGAATTTGATCTTTGTTCTTACATGCAATTAACTTATTTGTAAGCTGCTACCTTTTGAAGTTTTTTAAAGATTTGTAAGGTGGGACCATGCAGTTTTTAGATTAGGCTTAATTTGGTCCCACTACTGAGACAGTGTACTTTTGAGTTCTCTTACCTGATGCCTGTGTATGATGAGATCTGCCCCGCCCCACGCATGCACACTGACTGCTGGGAATCTAACTGAACCCCAAGGGTTCTTTTTTGTGTTTTTTTTCTCTCTTTCCTCAGGTAGTTTCCTCACACACTCTGGTGGTGGGTATTCCCTCAGCTGACTCCTTCAGGGGAGCAGCTCTGTAGATGAAGCATGTGTTCATGCTGCTGTCTTCTCCCATCAGTACACCTTACCTGTATTCACCCTCCCTGAATTACAGCCTGTAAGGTGGCTCAGCTCACTTTGTTTTGGCTTTCACAGGCATCATTGTTCTGTGTTGTCTGTAGCTCAGTGTCTGAATATCTGTTTCATCTAATTTTTTAGTTGTTTAAGGTAGGCAGAATAAATTCTGTTGGCTCAGAATAAAAGTTTTTTGGAGACCATAAACAGCAGATAGGTGGCTGTAAATACAAAGGAAGCGCAAGGAAGAGAGATGAAGAGTACCAAGAGGATTGTAATTTTAAATAAGATGTTGAGAGAAAGACATGAAATTGACTATTCCAGTTTAGATATTTATAACATTATTCACAGGTCATACAAAATTATCAACTTAAATATTAGCCTTCTATAGGTTTGTTGAATTTCTGTCCCAACCACTGTTGCCTTAGCAGGGCCAGAACAAAAGAATTTTGCTGGCCTTATGTAGCCTGTGGATCAGGCATTCACCACCTCTCCCTGTCTTCTGTCCTCCCTGGGTGTGAAATGGCTATTCCAGTTGTCTTTTGCTGTGTAACAATCTGCCCCCAAATCTAGTGACTTTTGTGTACAATCTGGACAAGGCTGTACTGGGATAGCTTGTTTCTGCTAGGCTGAGAATCAGCTAGGGCTGCTGAAAGGCTGGGGTAGGAACCATCTGAAGCTTTTCTTACTCGGTTATAATGGAGGTTGATGCTTTTGTCAGTTGGGATCTCATTTCGGCTGAATCTAGAACATCTACATATGGCCTCTCCATTTGGCTGTTTGGCTTCCGCACAGCCTGGGGGCTAAGGTCCAAGGGCAAGTCATCTGAGAGGAAGCCAGGAGCTCCATTGCCCTGTCTCACCCAGCCTTGGAAGTCATGTTGTATAGCACAGGGATACACCAAGGCTGGCCCATATTAAAGGAGACTGCAGTTAGTTAGCCTTGTACTTCTGCTGGGGGCATATCAGAGAATCTGTGGATATGTTTTAAAGCCATCACAGTGATATTTGAACATAGAAGGTAAGGATATCTGGGAGAAATGCATTCAAGTACACTGAAAGAAATGCAAAGACCCTGAGGATGGTAGATGCCTGATTTGTTTAGGTTTAGTTCCCTCTCTATAATGTCACTTCCTTGAGAATAAGAACTTTGCTCGAAGCTGTATTCTAGGCACCTACAACAGTTTTGACAAGTTGACTAGCACCACCTGTCAGAAATCTGAAAATTAGAACATAACCTTTGGTCTAACAATCTTTGTAAATTATCTTAAGAAAATTGCACAAGCAAGCAATGCTGTAGTGAACATTTGAAGGTGTTAACATGCTTACCACTAGCAAATTAAAGTATGGTTTGTCTATATAATGGAGTATTGCTGTTTTTAAGTGTTTTGGAACAGAATGATGAATTGTATTAAGAGAGCAGAAATCACGTGATAATTACTTAATGATCCTATTTAATTGAAAATAATCTATAATTTATATGCAGAGGATGGCAAAGGTTCTGGAAATACGTATATCAAATAGTTAAGTACAATAGGGATTATTTTAGAGTTGCATTTCTAAAAACTGTATTGCATAAAAGGTACACAAGTATGTGAAACCTAAGTAAAAATTGCCAGTTTAATTTGTGAATAAAATTTCTAGGGTATACTAATAATTTCATACATATTTTATTGCAAAAACATTTTTAGATGAATTGTTCTCATTTTACTGTCTTTCTCCCTTTGTTTTATAGAAATAATTCGCAATTCATTCTGTTCTTATATATCATAGGATGTGTTTTGGAGATGCAGACAAAATATCTTTGATGAAATGAAGAAGAAATTTTCACAGGTAGTCTGCTGATATAATTGCATTAGTGTGATAGTCAGCAGAGCAAGTAACAGCATGTTAGTATTTTTATTTAATAACAAGGCATGTCTTATATGCTTGCTTGGCTATTTTATTTCTACCTAGTATTAATAATTTTATTAAAAGTCACCTCAAATGAATTTATGTTTGCTTGTTCTTGTTTTTACCAAGTGTATGAGATGGGGTTAGGGTATTGATATAAAAACCATAGAACTGTTTGTTGTGACTTTAGGTATGGTAGTTGCCTTTTGTTTGGTTTTTGTTTTTGCTGATACATTTGTTTTTTCAATTATTAATAGTGTTGGGAATGAAATCATTCAGTAATTTACAAAATCAAAACCCCAAAATTGTATTTGAAGAATTACTTGCATCTTATCTTCCTGAGAGCCTGTGTGCAGTAAAATTCCCTGGAATGTAGCATTCCATTCTTTTTTTTTTTTTTTTTTTTTTTTTTTTTGACAGGCAGAGTGGACAGTGAGAGAGAGAGAGACAGAGAGAAAGGTCTTCCTTTGCCATTGGTTCACCCTCCAATGGCCGCCGAGGCCAGTGCGTTGAGGCCGGTGCGCCGCGGCCAGCACGCCAAGCTGATCCGATGGCAGGAGCCAGGTACTTAATCCTGGTCTGCCATGGGATGCAGGGCCCAAGTACTTGGGCCATCCTCCACTGCACTCCCTGGCCACAGCAGAGAGCTGGCCTGGAAGAGGGGCAACCAGGACAGAATCCTGTGTGCCGGTGCTGCAAGGCGGAGGATTAACCTAGTGAGCCAGGGCGCCGACCATAGCAATCCATTCTAATGTTAATAGAGTACTTCATTTTCTTTAGGTTCCTTTAGCTCTAAGTTTTTTGCTGCAAGGTTTTTCCAGTCAAGAGTGCGGAACCTTTTTTCTGCCAAGGGGCATTTGGATATTTATAACATGATTCATGGGTCACAGAAAATTTTCACCTTAAAAATTAGCCTCCTATAGATTCATTGAATTTCTATTACTTCCGCAGCTGCCTTGGCAGGGCCAGAACAAAAGATTTTGCTGTCCTTCTGTAGCCTGTTGATCAGGCATTCACCAACCCCCTTGTCTTCTATCCTCCCTAAGTGTGACAAGAAACCGCTTACAAAAAGATCATATTGGGAACATCAGGATTGGCTGGTGCTTTGGTACGGAGTGGAATCAGGATAATCTTTTTCTTTTCCGTGTAAGTTAGGACCTCCATCAGCAGCCCAAGAATTATAACTTGTTAAAATAAAAATCCATAGATCTGATCATGATTCATAGATCAGCTTCAAAGCTTATCAGTTTTATAAGTTTCAGAAAGTAAAAATATTAATCGATTCCCTTTTGTCTCTCTATGACAGTGTAGTCATTATTACCTGTGGGCATCCTGAAAGTGTAGGCCCAATTTCTTAGCTCATAGCAGCTCCAGTACCAAGTATAGAAAGTGACCTTACTGTGTGTGTTCTAAGTTTGCAACTATACTAATTTCTGTGATATAATTGAAAAAAAGAAAAGGTCTTGAGAGAGAATAGGTTGACCATTAAATTCAGAGGTAAAGAAGTCTCTTCATGTTTTAATTCCTTATTTAAATTTTTTCTCAGAGAAATCTGAATCTTCATAATTTTGAATTTTGTTTTATATTAACTTATTTTCTACATGTTAATGCCACTCTGAATATATTCCATAAGTTCTACACCTTAATTTGTGAAATTTTAAAAAATTATTTATTTTAAGGATGAAACCCAGACAGAGACAGAGAGAGGGAAAGAAACCTCTCTCCCATCCATTGGTTCATTCCCTGAATATGCGTAACAGTCGGGGCTGGGCCAGGTAGAAGCCAGAAGCTAGGCATTAAATCCAGATTTCTTGTAGGGAGTGGCACTGACCCAACAATCCAACAAGAAGCCAGAATTGGGAACATAGCTGGAACTCAGACCCAGGCAGTCTGATGTGGGTATCCCATGAGGTGTCTTAGCCACTAGGCCAAATACCTGCTGCAGTTGGTGTTTGCTTTTAAGAAACATCTAGGGGCCGGTGCCATGGCTCACTAGGCTAATCCTCCACCAGTGGCGCCAGCACCCCTGGGTTCTAGTCCCAGTAGGGGTGCCGGATTCTGTCCCTGTTGCTCCTCTTCCAGTCCAGCTCTTTGCTGTGGCCCAGGAGTGCAGTGGAGAATGGCCCAGGTCCTTGGGCCCTGCACCTGCATGGGAGACCAGGAGGAAGCAGCTGGCTCCTGGCTTCGGATTGGTGCAGCGCGCCGTACCACAACGCACTGGCCATAGCGGCCTCTTGGGGGGTGAACCAACGGAAAAAGGAAGACCTTTCTCTCTGTCTGTCTCTCTCTCACTGTCTAACTCTGCCTGTCAAAAAATTTAAAAAAAGAAACATCTAGGAAGGTTTTTTTTTTTCTTTTGGCAACAAAAATTATGTTATCAGAGAATTTAGATTTAAACTTAGAACCATTGTGATTATCAAGGAGATAAGATAACTTAAATATACCTTCAGGAGGCTCTGAGAAGAATTTTTTGTGTCAGCTGCTTCTAGATGTTCCTAGCAATGAGTCCATCTTTGTAAGAAAACTGTTTTCAGTGTCTTGTTCCAATACGTTTTACCTTTTGTAAACTATGCTATGTGTTTTAGTATTTAAGTTTTCTTTGTTCATTTTTAGCTAGCAAATCCAGCTTTATTTCTGCCATGAGCTTGGAAACAGAGCTTATTCAGTATATGTAATGTTAAATATAACTGCTGTTGACTTCCCCTTTTTGCTTACAAATGTAGTAGTACTGTGAATTATTCTTAAATAGTTTTAATTTTATGATTTATACCCTTTTTGTTCTTGGCTAGATTTTCTGTGTAGAAAACTTTGTACATTTCTGATTACTCATAAGTTATATTAAATATTTCCCAAATGGAACATGCTTTAGACTTTTCTAAAATTTTGCACCTATTTTTTTACTTTGAATGAATTGTAGAACTCCTTTGGCTAAAACTTCTTCTCATTTTCCTAAATCATGTGAATCCTCAGATGTCCTTCCTTAATGCTGAATGTATACTTAAGTGGACAACCCCCCAGTACCAATACCTATCACCATTGTCACATCCTTCCCAACTATAATTGTATGTGCTTACATGTATGTAGGGTATTTTCATCTACTGATATGTAACAGCATACTCAAAGGTAGTGGCTTAAATGAATACTTGTTTATTTGCCTCAGATCTGTGGGATGGTATTTGGGCAAGGACTCTGCTATTGTGTTCTGCTCCATGCAGCTTCATCTGGGCTTACTTAGCTCCTTTCAGCTGGTGGTTGGCTTTCCAAGGAATGTCTGAGAAGGCCTTTCCCATCTATCAAGGCACTTCAGTGCTCCGACTAAGTGCCTTCTCTCTCCATGTGTGGATAGTGAGGGTGACCTCATGCATGTTGATCCCAGGTTAATTGGATTTCTCACAAAGTGGCTGGTTTATAAGAGGGAACTTTCCAAGAGCTGCAAAAGCAGATGATGTTGGTTTCTTAAGGCCCTGCCTTCAGTTGGAAAGTATCACTTTTGTCACACTCTCTTGGTCCTAAATGGTCACATGATTCACAGATTCATAGAAAGAGGAAAAAGAGGCAAAAGTGTGGCAGAAAATTTTTAGTCATGTTTAACCCACTTTAAGATGATGCTTTATTTTTCCTTGGGCATAAGTATGATCAATCTGGGGTAACGCCCCAAAGAAGTGAAGAAGATATTTGCCTTATTTTCCCAACTCCTAGAAATACCTTTTAACATTTGAATGTTTTAGAAATATGCATGCTTATTTTGTATTGTAAATTTTTTTTTCTCTTGAAAAGCTGTTATAAAATTATTGGATGACGCTGGTGTTTTAGAGTAGCAGATTAAGCCACAATCTGCAACAGAGGCATCCCATATGGGTGCCACATTGAGTCCCAGCTGCTACACTTCCAATACAGCTCCCTACTAATGTGCCTGGGAAAGCAGTTGGAAGATGGCCCAGGACTTGTGCCCCTGCACCCATGTGGAAGACCTGAATGAATCTTCTGGCTCCTGGCTTCTTCTGCCTGGCCCAGCCCATTTGGAGAATATAAATCAGCAGATGAAAGATCCGTCTCTCTCCCTGTGTCTCTCCCTCCTCTCTCTCTCCAACTCTGGATTTCAAATAAATAATAAGTCTTTAAAAAAATTACTGGTTTACTTCAGTATGCTATCTTAAAATTAAGATGCTATCTTAAAATTAAAAAAAAAAAAACAGAATTGCCTTACTCTCAGATCCCAAATTGGAAGGGAATAAAGAGGTGAGAAATTTTACTTTAGTATGATTAGTGTTGGCAATAGTGGTTCCAAAATTTAAATAAAATCTTTGGATGATGGCCATGTATTAGATTAAATTGTAGGTGTGATGAAGAGTGGGCCAGAAAGTAAGGTATTAAGTACTGGAATTCTAAGTGGCTAGGTTATATATATATATATATTTTTTTTTTTTTTTAATGTATTAATTTGAAAGAGTTACGGAGAGAGAGAGGCAGAGAGAAAGAGCGAGAGAGAGAGAGAGAGGTCTTCCATCCAATGGTTCACTCCCCAATTGGCCACAATGGCCAGAGCTGCGCTGATCCAAGAGCCAAGAGCTTCTTCCAGGTCTCCCACATGGGTGCAGGAGCCCAAGGACTTGGGCCATCTTCCACTGCTTTCCCAGGCCATAGCAGAGAGCTGGATTGGAAGTGGAGCAGCTGGAACTCGAACTGCTGCCCATATGGGAAGCTGGCACTGCAGCCGGCAGCCTTACCAGCTACACCACAGTGCTGGCCCCAAGGTTAAATCTTTAAAGAAGTCAGAGCTTTTAGTTTGTTCAAATTATCCTATAATTGAATTCACTGGTAAAATGTGATTGACCCAGAAATTCTAGGTATAGGAATTTAAAGGAAACAAAAAGTGTATAAAGTTTATGTCATTGTCTTAATTCTGTATTCAGCAGAGTTATTTTTAAAGCTGTAATAAAATCTAGCTTAAGTAATAGTCTATAAAGTAGAATTGATTCAATAAATTATTATGAATTCTTATACTAAAAAAAACCTACTCACCTTTTAAAATAATAAGTTAGAGAACACTTGATGAGGGGGTTGGAATTGTGGTATATTTATTGGGCATCCTTATGGGCACTGGTTCAGGTCCCAGCTGCTCCACTTCCAATCCAGCTCACTGTTAATAGCCTGGGAACCCAGCAGAGGATGGCTCAAGTGCTTGGGCCCCTGTCCCCCATGTAGGAGACTGGAATGGAGCTCCTGGCTTTTGGCTGGCTTTTGACTTCTGCTATTGAGGCCATCTGGGGAGTTAGCCAGTAGATTGAAGATCTCTCTCTCTCTCTCTCTGTCTTTCCCCTCTCTTTCTTTAACTCTGACTTTCAGATAAATAATAAATCTTTACAAAGAAAAAGCTTGCCTGGGAAAGATTACATGATATAACTAAAGAAGTTACAAAACAGCATGTGTATTCTAATGTAGTGTTTATGTATAAGAAGTATGGATGTTTGTGTGTGTGTGTAAGAAAAATTTTTGGTAGGATATGCACCAAAATTTTAATAGTTGTCTCTGAGGTATAGGATTACAAATAATTTTTATTTTTTTCTTTTGATTCTTACAGTTTTTAAAACTGAGCAAAATTATATGTACAGAAAATAAAGTTATTGAAAAGTGTAAAAGGTGTACATGAGATTAACTTTGTTTACTATAGCACATTAATTTTCAAATGGGATTCCATTGGAGGATGGTTTTTCCATGTGTTTAAGTAGAAGGAGTGGGGTCTAGAGTGTTTTTGCTTGCATATTTAGAGAAAGAAGCAGGAACTCCTAATGTCAGAACATATGATGTTGCCACATCACCATTCCTATGTATATGTGCATGACACTTCCTTTTTGAATTCTTAGGTAGAGTCAACTTCCTTGGATCTTCAACTCCATTCTATCTGAAGTTTTAATTTGTCTCCTGTGGTATTTTATATCAGGAACATTTGAGTCATTTAGACCACCTGACTTCTGAAACTATTCAAGTTGTTTGAAAGGTGTTTTGTCATCTACTCTTGTATTGTTAATCAGATTTTTTTACACTCCATTCTATTTTATTTTAGGATTAAAATGTACAAAATAATTTATATGTGTTAATATAGCACCTTTACTTTTTTAAAAATATTAATCAAACATCTTCACTCACTTTTTTTAAAAAAATTATTTATTATTTGAAAGGCAGAGTTACAGAGAGGAAGAAGCAGAGAGAGAAGTCTTCCATCCAATGGTTCACTCCCTAAATGGCCTCTCTCTCTTTTTCTGCCTCTCGGTAGCTCCATCTTTCAAATAAATAATCTTCAAAAAAAAAAAAAAAAAAAAAGAAGAAGAAGAGATAGAGAGAGACAGAGATCTTCTATCCCCTGGTTTACTCCCTAAATAGCCACAATAACCCGGGCTAGGCCCGGCCAAAGCTAGGGTCGAGGAGCTTTATCCAGGTCTCCCATGTGGGTGCAGGAGCCCAAGGACTTGGGCCAATTTCTGCTCTTCTTCCCAGGTGCATTAGCAGAGAGATGGATTGAAAGTAGAGCAGCCAGGACATGAACCAGTGCCCATATGTGATGCTGGTGTCACAGACAGTGGCTTAACCTGTTATGCCACAGTGCCAGCCCCTTGATTAACTTTTTTTTAAAGATTTATTTATTTATTTGAAAGAGTTACACAGAGAGAGGAGAGACAGGGAGAGAGAGAGGTCTTCCATCGGCTCATTCACTCCCCAGTTGGCCGCAACGGCCAGAACTGTGGCGATCCGGAGCCAGGAGCTTCTTCCTGGTCTCCCATGTGGGTGCAGGGGCCCAAGGACTTGGGCCATCTTCTACTGCTTTCCCAGGCCACAGTAGAGAGCTGGATCCGAAGAGGAGCAGCTGGGACTAGAACAGGCACCCATATGGGATGCCGCGCTTCAGGCCAGTTGCGTTAATCTGCTGCGCCACAGCGCCGATTAACTTTTAAGTAACGTTTAGAAACCCAAAATTGTAAATCATAGAAACAAATTATAATTATTTCATCAAACAAAAATTTTGTAATTTTGTAATGCTGTTCTGTATTGAAGGGATGTAAGATTGGAAGAAGTTAAACTTGCTAGGAAGTATTGCAATAATTTTGATGTAATCTGATTATTGCAGGTAGGAATAAAGATGTATACATAAAATAGATAAATAAAGATAAAGATAGATAAATAAAGATAGAGAGTTAAGAGATATCCAGAAGGTCAACGTGATAGGAGTCAGTGATGGTGTGAAGTGATGAAGGTGGTAGAGACAAGGAGGTTGTGCAGCTCAGCTGTCTGATTTCAGCAGCTAGATGGAAGGTGGTGCTGTTTATTGAGGTGACTGTTATAGGAGAAGGAGGGCTAGAAATTTTTCCCACGAGGTTTCCTGATGCAGTCTGCTACCCTGTGGAAAGTGAAAAGAACAGCAATGTCTTTCAACAGCTTGAAAGAGAGCAGAGATTCTTTGAGAGTCTTCTTTTTAAAATGTTTGTCTTAATAATTGCTGAGTTATGGGACATTGTGGCATTGCTGGTTAAGCTGTCAGCTGTAACACCAGCATCCGATATGAGTGCCAGTTTGAGTCCCAGCTGCTCTATAGCCAATCTGGCTCCCTGCTGGTGACCTAGGAAAAGCATCAGAGGATGGCCCAAGTCCTTGGGCCCTGAACCCACATTGGAGACTAGAAGAAGCTGTTGTAGCCATTTAGGGAGTAAACCAGTAGACAGAAATCTCTCCTCTCTCTGTAACTCTGGCTTTCAAATAAATTAATTAATTTAAAAAAAATAATAATAATTACTGAATTATACAGTAACTGAAAAAGAAGGAAAGAGAATTTGTGACCCTGATTCCTCTGCATTTGGCAATTCAAAAAGTTTTTTTTCCTTGCCCCCCCCCCCCCTTTCCCACTTGGTTTTATATTTGGATGAGCTTGTCAGCTCCCAACACATTAATAAATGGGAATTTTTGAGCATCAGGCTGTGGGCATAGCAGCATAAAGGTCAGCAAACATGGTTGCCTAAATCCATTAGTCAATAGGTTTTGTGATTTTTAGATAATTCTTACTGCATTTCTGCACAGTTCCCTTTCTGTTTCTTCAGGAGATCCAGAAAATACTTCATTTGACTATTTTAAACTTAAAATTGCTTGGATACACTCTCTTCATGGCTGGCTTGATTTACAACCTTAAAAGTTGAAAGCAGTTGTCTACAAGAATGATGATTGATTCTGAAATATGGCCCAGCTTTCCCAAAATAAACATGTATGGTGCTTGTGTGCTTGATATAGCCTTAAGAGTATATTTCAGGCATAATAAGGTAATAACAGTAGCACAGAGAAGATAATGTGTTATGGCTTCTTTTACATTTAATCATAAAATTTTATGACTATAGTTGTTTTTGTTTTCTTATATAGATAAGTAATATTTAAAAATATATTTTTTTAAAATTTCAGATAGAAAATGCTGCTGAAGAACCTAGAGTCTTATGTATAATACAAGATACTACTAATTCAAAGACAGTGAATGAACGGATCACTTTAAATTTGCCAGCTTCTACTCCAGTCAGAAAGCTCTTCGAAGATGTGGCCAACAAAGTAGGCTACATAAATGGAACCTTTGATTTGGTGTGGGGAAATGGAATCAATACTGCTGATATGGTAAAAGCCTAGACTTAAAGCATCTTCTCTTAAGCTGCCAATGTCATTAAAGCCGTTGTTGTTGTTACTAATGATTGTGTAAATCCTGGAACTCTTTAGTATAGAAGCAAATTTAGGAAAACTGCAGTTAGAGGCTGTGTCCAGCTCAGTGATTAGGTCTCCTGTTTCCCTTTGCCTCCATCTGGATCCAGCATTCTTTGTTCCAAAGTTCGCATAATGTGGTTTCATCTGTTTTTCCTTCATCAAAGTTGACTACTGTGTAAAGAAAATTTTCAATATTATTGAATGAAATGATGTTCATCATATATTTTTCAATGAAAAAAGAATATTAAATCATGTATTTATGATCTGATTTTTACAAAAAAGGAAAAAATAAATTTAGAAATAGAAAGGAGTAGAAGGTGATACAGTCCAGTGTTAACAGAGATTAGGTGACTTTTTATTTGTGTTTCAATGTGTATTTCTGGGTAACTTTTTAATAGATATTTGTTTTTCTGTGTATAAACATGTGTGACTTTTGACTTAGCTCTCAAGCTTTAACACATTTTTAATGGCTACAGTCTTCTCAGATCTCTTTGAGGATATATTTTCTTATTTAAGCCTTCTATTAACTATTTTCTTTATTATTACATTTAGATTATCTCATAATTCCCTTAAATAGTGATTCTTATATTTTATTCTTCTTCATATTTGAGAACCTGTTAACTTCTCTGTATACTAACTAAATTTCCCATATTCAATCTTCAGTTGTTGTGGTAGTCATGAGACATGCTACTGCTCTTGGTGGTGTTTATAATTTGTCCTGGGAACAGCTAGTTTCTGATGGGGCAAGAGGCCCAGTGGCTGTACTTTACTCTGGCAGGGAATAGGAACTGTTGTCTGCCACTTAGCAGAAAGATGAAAAGGAGAGAGGCCAAACCAGTTAGAATGCCTTTTCCCACATGCTCACTGGAATGGTTCCCTGGCCTCTTACCTTTTGACCTTAGTCTAGAGCTCCTTACCACCCTCTCCTCAGCAGTCTTCCATTGGTGCTTTGAGCTGTGGTTTTCTCTAATTTTGTTTTTCCACAGATCTGATCTCATTGGCTTTCTGTTTTCTTAAATTCTTAAACTTTCTTGTTTGCAAATGATACTCTTTTTCTGGATTGTTGCATAGTTCATCTTAAAAATACCTTTTCTGGATATTTCATGGAATTTGGGAGGAGGATTATTGGAAAGCTTGTGCTTTAAGCTACGGTTTGTCCTAACCTTGCATTAGTTTTTGTTATGAAAAATAATTGCACTTAACTAAAGTGTTCTAGGAACCTTTGATAGAAACCTCCTCTGGGGGCCTCTTTTATAAAGGGAAATAATCCCATTCATATGGGCTTTAATCACCTCCTAAATACCCCATCTTTTAATATTGTTGCATTTGGGATTATGTTTCAGCAGATGAATTTGGGCTCCACGGCCACTTAAATCATAGCAGAGACATTGTATTTGCATGGTAGAATGGCAGAGGAGCCAGTTAAGTTGGATCTCATCTGCACTATCAGATTTGTATTTCTTTTTTTTTTTTTTTTTTTTTTTTTTGACAAGCAGAGTGGACAGTGAGAGAGACTGAGAGAAAGGTCTTCCTTTTGCTGTTGGTTCACCCTCCAATGGCTGCCACGGCCGGCGCGCTGCAGCCGGCGCACTGCGCTAATCCGATGGCAGGAGCCAGGTACTTATCCTGGTCTCCAACGGGGTGCAGGGCCCAAGCACTTGGGCCATCCTCCACTGCACTCCCTGGCCACAGCAGAGAGCTGGCCTGGAAGGGGGGCAACCAGGAAAGAATCTGGCGCCCCGACCGGGACTAGAACCTGGTGTGCCGGTGCCGCTAGGTGGAGGATTAGCCTATTGAGCTGCGGCGCTGGCCAGATTTGTATTCTAAATAGGCTTTTTAAAAGTTTCCCGCCTCTCAATCCGAAGTCACTATGCTTACTCTTGGGAGAATTCTGGTGTTTTAAATCACAGCATTCACATAACCTTCCAGTTCACGAACCTTCAATCACCGCTCAGTGCTCACTCACTAAAGACCAGATTCTCTAGGTTAGCCTTCAAGACAAGCTACAGATAATCCTTTCAGTCATTGTAATCTTAACTCTCAGATATTGGACTAATTTATTTTCTTAACATAAATTCCCTCTCCACTTTTGCTTGTATTATCACTGTCTGTCTGAGGCAGTTGCTACTCTAAGCTTTCCAGAAAAATAACTCCAGTGACAAATAAAATTGAATGCATTTATCCCTATGGCATTTGGAGGGCACAGTTTTAATTGGCTCCACAGAAGAATCAGAGATGTTTGATGTTTCCTGATTTGCCTTTTTTTTTTTTTTTAATTTTATTTATTTTATTTGACAGGTAGAGTTACAGACAGTGAGAGAGAGAGACAGACAGAAAGGTCTTCCTTCCGTTGGTTCACTCCCCAAATGGCACTGCACTGATCCGAAGCCAGGAGCCAGGTGCTTTTTCCTGGTCTTCCATGTGGATGCAGGCGCCCAAGCACTTGGGCCATCCTCTACTGCCCTCCTGGGCCACAGCAGAGAGCTGGACTGGAAGAGGAGCAGCCAGGACTAGAACCCGGCGCCCATATGGGATGCCGGCACCGAAGGCAGAGGATTAACCAAGTGAGCCACGGCACCGGGTCCCTGATTTGCCTTTAAAATCACAAAATTTGCTGCCTCATATATTTTTGTATTTTTAAGAAATACAATGTTTGGGGCTGGTGTTGTGGCATAGTTTGTGTAAACTGCCGCCTGTGGTACTGGCATGCCATATGACCACCTGTTCACGTCCTGGCTGCTCCACTTCAATCCAGCTCCCTGAAAATGGCCTAGGAAAACTAGCAGAGGCTGGCCCAAGGCTCCTGCCTCCCACATAGGAGATCCAGCAGCAACTCCAGGTTCTTGGCTTTGGCCTGGCCCAGTCCTGGCCATTGCGGCCATCTGCTGAGATAGAAGATCTCTGTCTCTGAGTTTCAAATGAATAAATATATCTTTAAAAATATAAAAAATACAGTGTTTTAAATAAATTACCCTTTTCCTTTGAAATTGACCAGTAAAGTTGATAGCCCTACAAGACATTGAAAAATAAGTAATATTTAATCTTTGACTTTTATTTTGTGATACATCACCATATAACTTCTACTGTTGCTTCTTTTTCCCTTTGTAGGATAGTTCTACATTGTCAAATGTGTCCTCTCAGGCCCTGTTTATCTTTTAGCTTTCAGAAGCCTTCATGTTTTCTCAAGCCTCCTTAAGTGGATTTCATCCTCTTTACCTCCTAGGTCCTCTAATTTCTTGCCATGCCACTTATATTCCCTTTTTTTATAGTCATTCATTTGTGTCTTTCTAGTTGGTAGAATATAATTACTTTGATGGCAAGTACCTCATAGTATTAGTTTCTGTCCTCCATGGAAACTCCTTCTAGGCCCTCAGAAGGCTTTGTTAAATTATCTTCTGCTGTAGCTTCTAGTAGCTCTTCAGGATTACCCTGTTTGCCTCTCCTCAGCTATGACTGTTCTCAAGTGCTTCGTTTCTGTTCTGTGCGTATGCCAGCTTTCACCTGCTGTTACCATACAATGGTAAACCAAGCCCACTTAGCCAACCACCACCTCATAACACACAGCTATATTTATTGTCTGTATGTTCCAGCTATATCAGCTGATCTTTTATGTCCTACCAGAGAATTTAAGAGGCCCAGGAATATCTTCCCTCCTCCTGTGTGGATTCTCTTAACTTCAGGCATCCTGTCCTGTTTTTCTCGTGTGTTTCTAGGTGTGAGCCATTTAAGAAGCAGATCACACATGTTTTCTGCTTTGCTTGCCTAACGCTTATTTTCCACTTCTGTCGTCTTAATATTGTTCTAAGCTCTATACAAATGCTTGTGTAACTTCATTCTTTAACTATCCTATGAGGTAGGTGCTATTATAGCCTCAGGCTGTAAGTAGGAAAACTAAGTCATGGGGCAGAGAAGTACCTTGCCCAAAGTCACACAGATAGTAAGTAGTAAAATCTCTTCAGCTAGTGTTGTTATCACTAATACCTGTACTTTTGTATAATTTTAATTTCCTAAGAAATAAAGACCTTTCTCTAAGCTGAGTCTTTGTAAGGAGGTATCAAACATGTTTTTGAAATGCTAAAAACATTTCTTAGTGTAACAAAATATCATATATATCCCTGCTCTCTCATTTGCTCAGCAGTGGTTGGGGTGGGGCTCGGCACATACGGAGTTGTATCTGTCACTCCCCAAGTAGAGTGTATCAGAATGATGACTAAGGTTGAAATTGCTCTACCCTATTAAAGAGTTAGGTGAAGACTATTGAATTTTATGTTTTACTTTCAAAGAAGTGATCAGTTACAGCCCCCTCTAGGATCTTTGGATCCTACCAATATAGTTGGAATACGTATCGTTTGCAAGGACAGGTTTTCCTTGAGGGATCTTTCTGAAGGTTATGTTAGTTATACATATATTACATAATCATTATGTAATTATTTTGATCGACTTGTTTAGTGTGTTGCTTATTTGGGGATTTTCATTATATTCATAATCAAAACATAATTTTATAGTTTTTAATTATACAAAATTACCTTTAAGTTTCATAAAAATATACTAGTTTTTATATTGCATACATTTTAGAGAATATCAAAAATATGTTTACAGAGTCTTGTATAGTGCTTAAGATTTCTTCTTAACCTTTTTCTTTTCCCTCATCAGTTTTTTAGGTGTTGAGGGATGTAGGCTTCTGGGACACCAGTCAGTATGTGTATTGTCATTGGGCTTAGCTGTCCCAATGTTTGAGTAGATGAGTTAATTCCAATCCTGCATGAATAGAGTTTTACCAGAGTCATTAATGAAAAATACTGTTTCAGTGTATAAATCTGTCGTTTATATATTCCTTGTTAGTTTTATTATTACAGCTAATGTTTCAGTTTTATTATTATAGCTAATGTTTCTCAATCTGAGATATTACATTTTATTCTCATAGGCTTCACTGGATCATACCAGTGACAAGTCTCTTCTTGATGCTAATTTTGAGCCAGGAAAGAAGAACTTTCTGCACTTGACAGATAAAGATGGTGAACAGCCTCAAATACTGCTGGTAAGCTATTTAGACAGCTCTATATCCATAATTTTTATGCATTGTCACTTAGTACTTAGAAATGCGATTTTCCAAAAGAAGGAGATCGAAGTTTTGTAATTTGTGTAACAAATTATTATTTTTCCATTTTTGTTATAAGTGTGTGATAACAATTAGGCTGGACATTGGTAGCACCGTTGTTTGTGTATATAGATTGTCAAGACTACTAGCACACTGTGGATAGGGCTGGGTTTAGAATAAAGTAAGATGCCACAGAGATCTCCTGTGTTTCAATGGCCTTTCCTTCAGTTAAACACTCGGTTGTTTGCTTTAAATCTTTAGCAGTTTTTGTCAGTTTTTCAGTATTTCTGTTCCCACTGCCTCTCACCAAACTCCACCCACTCCCCACCAGCCTTATTTGCAATGATTAGTTTGAAAATTAAATGCTTTTCTTTTTCTTTTAGTGTCTACCCAAGTCAATATGCTTTCCTATCTAGTCTGATGGCCTTAGAGATGATCTAATGTAGTAACTTTTGATTTAAGGGATATTCTCCAAGAAGATTTCTGACTTTTAAAAAGTTAGGCATTTATAAATTTTAAAAACTATGTTTTCAGATTTATTTTTTGTCTTCAAGTTGAAAACTATGGAAAGAAAACTTTCTGTCTGAAGGCTACAAATACGGTATCAAGATACATTGTATAGTGTGTGGGAGAAAACATGGTCTGATTTACCTCACCTTTTTATAGCTGGAGGAAACAGGCTCAGAGTTTGGATTCTTTTTTTCAAACCCTTCTCTTCAATGAAATTTTGCTTAGGAAAAATTGTTCTAGTTGATGCTTTTCAGTTATAATTTTGTTGTGATTAAGAATGCCTTCTGGACAGGAAACAATAATTAAACAGTACATTCCTCCTTAAGCAATTCCAGAACATACTTTATAACTTTACTTAATCCCATCATTTACTTTTATGACATCATGGGAATATTTTGATTAGTCTGGCATTGAAATTTAAATTTTCTATTAATTTGGGGAACTCTGAATGGACAATGTGGAGTTTCATGTTTTAAAATGTATCATAATTGTTCTTCAGCTCTGTTTTAATTACTGTGCTGTATTTAATGTCCCTACTCCTTTCCAATATGTTCTCATCATAAGAAGTTTACTGTTGAAGACAGTGAGAAACTGTCCATCTCATCTAGCAATTATTGAGTATATCTTCCCTGGCAGGCCTACTTGACAAGGGTGATACAGAAATGAATGACAGATTCTGTCATCAAGGAGTTCCAATGTACTTTTGATGTAGTAGTATCCCAAATTTCCTTTCCTCTTGGAAACATACATTTGAAAGAGAATTAAAGAAATTTTGGGAAGTAAGCACTTTGGAAGGGGACATGAGTACTTTAAAGTGTTTTCAATCAGCATCTTTTAAACCTTCCTACATATAGGATTGAGGGCACACAGTCCTTTGTATGTGTCCAATAGTAGTAATGCTACTACTTTTTTCATTGCCTCAGCAATTAGTATGTGTTTTTTTCATTGTTTTCACATCGTTTACTATTCAGTAAATATTGGTTCTGCTGCATTTTAGGAGGATTCTAATGCCGTGGATGACAGTGTTCATGACAGGTTTATAGGTCCTCTTCCAAGAGAAGGTTCTGTGGGCTCCACCAGTGATTATGTCAGCCAAAGCTACTCCTACTCATCTATTTTGAATAAATCAGAAACTGGTAAGATTTATTTTTGTTTTGTATTTTTACAAAATTGTAGTCATATAGACCCAGGGTAATCTTATTGATTTTAAGCCCAATTTATAGTTAAGAAAACTGAAACCCAGAGCAAAATCACTAGCTAGCAGCAACAACGTTAGAAACAGAATGTGGCTTCTCTTTTCCTCAACCCATTTTTTTTTTCTATGTTTGCACTTGTCATTGTTTAATAACATACAAATATTTGGATATGGTATGTTGAAAGAAGATTTCTTTTTGATAATTTTCTAGTTTGGCTATCATCTTACATTTTTTAAGTTGACTTGCTCTAGAAAGTAACCTGTTACCTTCTTTTGGGTAAGAATAGACTGTGGAGAATTCCATTCTGAAGCAGATAGTCATGCATATTTTATTGGGTTTGCTGTGTCACTCTCTTTGTTGGTTTTAAGCTTAATTTAATCATATGTTTGAAATGAGGGTGTTATTTCAGAATTTTTTTATAAATATTAAACTTAGATTTTGAATTTTTTGATTTATTGAGCTAGTGAAGTTACTTTATGCAGACTTAATTTGTGATTGATTTATTGACTAATTAACATTAGATCTTTTATGTATCATTTCATCATACAACACATCTTTGCACTACATAGTACTTTCCATCTTGGAAGCAGTGGAAATGAGGGTTCAGAGAAGCTAGGTAATGGTATAGTGGTAGGTGGGGCTTCAGGACCTTTACTCTTAGAACTTCATTTTGTTACAAATATTCAGTATGAAAAAAGCTATAGAGCTACAGATTTTGTTTTACTGTGATCTGTAATCTTGCACTTACTAGCTTTTGCCATTAGAACTTAGAATAATTTCCTCATAACTAATCATCGAGGCTTAATGATTTGTTTGCTCTGGAAATGACAGTAAAAGCTGGTCAGGTTTGGTAATAGAACTTTTTACAGCAAACCAATAAGAATAAAAGTCAGTGCAAAATTATCTTCCATTTCAGATAATAAGACATAATAAAGCTGCTTTCTAATAGACTGCTAGAGTAGAGATTCTCAAATTTTTATTTCTTTTAAAATCATTTGGGGATACTTGTTAAAAATACAGGTTCTAAGGTATTACTTCCCAAAATGCTGATTTGGCTGCTCTGCGGTAGGCTGGATGAAATGGCATCTCATTTTAAATAAGCACCCTAAATTATTCTGAGTTAGTTAACATTTTGAGAAAGGTCCAGATTAGGCATATCATGATTCTCGAAATATTTGCTGTGTATTCTGACAGATGATTGGGTTTTTTATGCAACAAGTATTTATAGAAGTCCTACTTTGTGCTGTGGCCTGTGTTCAACTTCCTATGGCTCTCAGATCTATAAATTACTTCAGACTAAGACATTTTTTAAAAATGTTCTTTCTTTAATTATACAAAGTGCTGTTTACATACTGTAACATGAAAAAGTGAAAATCACTGACAGTGCTCCTAGCAGAAGCCACTTTCAGTGATTTTGCTTATTTTAATCTTTTCTCCTTATGTTTAGTTTATCTGTAAGAAAATGAGAAATCGTGTTATGAGCACATTTTAAAAATAAATTTTCACTTACTACTGTATGAGGAGCATTTTCCAGTGGATTAAATAGTATTTTAATATTGTACATGGTTTTAAGTGACTAAAAATAGTATGTTGTATAGATTTAGATAAACTATCACAAATTGACTATATTATGGAAAGTTTTGTACCTAAGTTTTTATTTTTATCTCTGATTATTTCCTTAGGGTAAGTTTCTAGAAATTGAGTTACTAAGTTGAGGTTTATTTTAAAAAAAATTTAGAAGCCTTTGATATACATTGCTTTATAATTATAGTCTTCATTCCCAATTACTCTTCCTCACATGCCTCCACTCCCTTCCCTATCTGTACATTTTACTCAAGTTTTCTGGGGTCCTATCTTTTTAATTAAAATAGTCTATAAAAATCCAAAAGGGTTGTGGCTCAAAAATTATTTTATTAGTTGCTATAGATTTTGTGTTTTCCTTAATAAGTTATTGTAAATCATGGTACCACATATGAAATATTTTTATTGGAAAATGCTCTATAATTTCAATGTAAGGCTCTAAGAACACATTTCTCAATAACACAATGAGTTTAGAGACAACATATTCTCCCTGACTTTCTTGCCTACCAATTCCCTCTGGTAGTCAGCCACTGCTGATAGGAGACTGGGTTGTTGAATGCAGGAAGTTTTATCTACTCCGTGAATTGGCCTGTTTTGATTGTACTTCATTTAACCTTTTTGATTTTTTTCTTTCTTTACCTGTTGGTTCTGTTGAGGATTTCTTTATACATGGGCTATCTTCAGGATAGCATATGTTCTCATATTCTCCCTTACTGACTATACTAGATATATTGATTCATAACTATTTCAGATACAGAATGCACTTGATGATAGTGGTCATTTGAAGTTTATTATTTTGATCAATACATATTGACAAAAGACTTTATTAATTCATTAACACTTTCATCTTAGTTTCATTAAAATCTTTTTTTTTTTTTTTTTTTTTTTTTGACAGTCAGAGTTAGACAGTGAGAAAGGTCTTCCTTCCATTGGTTCACTCCCCAAATGGCTGCTGCAGTTGGCGCACTGCGTGGATCTGAAGCCAGGAACCAGGTGCCTCCCTTTGGTCTCCCATGCGGGTGCAGAGCCCAAGCACTTGGGCCATCCTCTACTGCCTTCCCGGGCAACAGCAAAGAGCTGGACTGGAAGAGGAGCAACCGGGACAGAATCCGGCACCCCAACCGGGACTAGAACCCGGGGTGTTGGTGCCGCAGGCGGAAGATTAGCCAAGTGAGCCACGGCGCCGGGCTAAAATCTTAATACCTTTGTAAAATAGTAGTACTTTTATATGAAAAATTGCTTGTTCTGTTTAAATATGATGCTAGGTCCAGTACAAAAGACCATTAGGTTCTATAGGATTATTTTTTTATTTCTAATGGCAAAATAAAGAGCAATGACAAAAATTTTTATTTTTTTTTCCTTCCCTCAAGCCCTTCCTTTGTCCACCCTGCTCCTCTTTTAAGCCAGGACAAGGAAACAAGGTCACAATAAATAATACGTGATTGATGTTTAGGCTCACAAAGGACAGTAGTAATATATACTTTTTAAGGCTCTTTATTAGCTGATTGTCCCTGATTGTTGAGGAATTGGGTAAGGAAGATGGAGAAATGTAGAAATCCCAGGCATAGTAGAGAAAAAGGTGCAGAACATCCTGATTTCTTGGGCATAGCACCTTTGTTTGTGGGGAAGAGTCTTCCATTTATATGAATTAAGAGTGAAAAATGCTTTTCACTGTTGGTAATCAGATCAGCTGCCACACAGACTGGTAAATCATATGTGCCGTCCCCTCAAGTACATCTGCTGGTGTGCTAAGTAGTAGGAGAGAGAAGGAAATCAGAATCAACAACTGTTTTCTCAGTGTAGTGGAGAAGACACATACATGAATAGGTAATTTCAGAATGGTGAGACAAAAGACACTAATTTGGATTAAGGACAGGATGCTTTGAGAACAACCCAAGTAGGAGTGGTCAAGAATAATTGAAGCAGTTTATAGTTCTGTAACCATGTAGAGTTAAATATTTAAACATATGCACTCTATGTTTTAAAATGAAGATGAAGGGTAAGAAATCAAACCTTGAACTTGAGTACAAAATACAAGTTAAGATGATTGGCTGGCGCCGTGGCTCACTTGGTTAATCCTCCACCTGCAGCACTGGCATCCCATATGGGTGCCGGGTTCTAGTCCTGGTTGCTCCTCTTCCAGTCCAGCTCTCTGCTGTGGCCTGGGAAGGCAGTGGAGGATGGCCCAAGTGTTTGGGCCCTGCACCCGCATGGGAGACCAGGAAGAAGCACCCGGCTCCTGGCTTCGGATCAGCGCAGTGCCAACTGTAGCGGCCGTTTGGGGAGTGAACCAATGGAAGGAAGACCTTTCTCTCTGTCTTTCTCATTGTCTATATGTCTATAATTCTACCTGTCAAATAAAGAAGAAGAAAAAAAAAGATGATGGGGAATCTATTTCACACTCTGCATAGCATGATGATCTATAGAATTTTGTACTTGATGGGTTTGTTGAAATAGAGGGAATCGCTCTTTGTTGAAGAGTCTCAGCTTTAGTGAATTTTCATATAATGAATTTATCTCATGTTATTAATTTTTGGTAGAAATTGGTTTATAGGGCTTGATGACAGATAATTCCTTTAGCACTTCTCACATCGGGTATATATATTTAAAGTTAGTGTGTTTATAACTTCCATTTTAATCTGTAACTTTTAGATGGGGGAGATGATTATAATAGTAGAAGTATACTAGTAAAATATTAAACATATTACTCTTTCAGTGTTATATAATATTCGTGTGTATTTCTGGACATATATTTAATAAAATAAGCTGGACTGAGAAACAAGGTTTATATGGTTTACACATTAGTAAAGGAATCTTTCTTAGGTGATGTTGAAAACATTGAAAGAATTCTCAACTGAGTAACTTTGATCTTTGAATCATTCCAGGGTATCAAATTCATATTTTTTTTATCTAAATGTTGATTTATGTCTGTCTGTTTTTTCTCTTTAAAGGATATGTAGGATTAGTAAACCAAGCAATGACATGCTATTTGAATAGCCTTTTGCAGACACTTTTTATGACTCCTGAATTTAGGAATGCACTATATAAGTGAGTATTGAAAAAAAAAATTCTGTAAATAAAATTGATTTAATAATTAAAATATAGTTCTTAAACATTAAAGTTTGATTTCACTTCATTAGCCACAACTTCTTGTGTTCTCTTGTGAGAACAGAGTTCTTGTGAGAGACTGGAATATGGAATGTTGGGAGAGAATCAGAGGTGCATGCACAGCCAAAGGATCAAATTGATAAGAGTTACACGAAGGATAAATTTACACTTGTCTAACTTGCAGCTTTAACATCTTAAAGAACAAGTACATATGCTACCTGCCTTTTAAAAAAGATTTATTTATTCAAAAGACTCAGAGTGTGAGCTTTCCACCTGCTGGTTTACTCCCCAAATGCTTACAGCAGCCAGGGCTGGGCCAGACCAAAACCAGGAGCCTGGAACTTCAGCTGGGTCTCCACTTGGGTGGCAGGGAACACTTGGGCTATCATCTGTTACCTTCTTAGGCTCATTAGCAAGGAAGTGGATTGGGAGTTGAGCAGCCAGATCTCAAACTGGCACTCCAGTGTGGAATGCAAGTGTCCTAAGCAGCAGCTTAACGCGCTATACTACAACGCCTGCCCCTGTTATCTGCTTTTGAGAGAAAGCAAATATGTAAACCTACACTCTCCTCTCCATTTAAGAATCCAAAGGTAGTTTATGTTTGTTTTGAAAATGCTCTATTTATGCCAGGCACTTTAAAATGCTATGTAGAAGAAGTCCATAAATAAACTCTAAACTCAGATATTTATTTTTAGGAGTAGCCTATTGTAATACATTAAAATATCCTTGCTTTTTTTATATTCTTTAAGGTAATAAATCTTTTTTAAAAAGACATTTTAGGCCGGCGCTGCGGCTCAATAGGCTAATCCTCCGCCTTGCAGCGCTGGCATACCAGGTTCTAGTCCTGGTCGGGGCTCCGGATTCTGTCCTGGTTGCCCCTCTTCCAGGCCAGCTCTCTGCTGTGGCCAGGGAAGGCAGTGGAGGATGGCCCAAGTGCTTGGGCCCTGCACCCCATGGGAGACCAGAAGAAGCACCTGGCTCCTGCCATCGGATCAGCACGGTGCGCCAGCCGCAGCACACCGGCCACAGCGGCCATTGGAGGGTGAACCAACGGCAAAAGGAAGACCTTTCTCTCTGTCTCTCTCTCTCGCTGTCCACTCTGCCTGTCAAAAAAAAAAAAAAAAAAAAAAAAAAAAAGACATTTTAAAATAGAAGTAACTGATTTTTTCCTTTTTTGTGTTGTTTTTTAGTAAAATCTTTGAAATTGCTATAATACTAATTGTTTTTGTAACTTCTAATACTGTTAGTTGTATTGCTCAAACAACATTATAATGCTATGATATTTGTCTCTAAGCTTGTCTTTTGAATTTACTTGTAAAAGGTGCTGTATTTTTCATCCAGTATATACTTGTTGTGCAGTAGTGTTTGAATGCTAGGTGCTTGGCATGCAGGGAGTTAAGAAATAAGATCTTTGGGTTTTTTGGCTTTGTTTTATTTTTGTTGCTTTAGATAATTTGTAGATCTCCTGACAATAGCAGTATATGTAGGTATGAGATAGTTTAAACAGCATTCAAAGCCAGCTAAATGCCATGACAGTGAAGAGAGAAGTAAGATAATGAAACTTAGATAAGTGGCTTAGAAAAGAAAGTTAAGTTTGAGAGAGTCATGAAGCTGGATTTAGTCGAAAGCAGTGGAGGATGCCCCAAGTTCTTGGGCCCCTGCACCCATGTGAGATATGGGAAGAAGCTCCTGTACCTGGCTCCTGGCTCCTGGCTCCTGGCTCCTGGCTCCTGGCACCTGGCTCCTGGCTCCGGATTGGCTCAGTTCCAGCCATTGTGGCCATTTGGGGAGTGAATCAGCAGATGGATGACCTCTCTGTCTCTACTTCTCTCTGTAACTCTATAAAATGTAGTGCAGTGTGTAGGATTGATTTGAAAGATAGGGCCCTTGAGGAATCTATGCTTAAATCAAGCATGGAAAGATGAGAATCAGAATAATGGTGGTGGCAGTAGTTAGGAAATTTCAGGGTGAAAACTGATGCAACTGTCACATTTTATTTAGGATTAAAGGTAAGGAAAATATCCAGTGTGGTGCCAAAGGTTCTAACTCAGGTGCTTGGAATAACAGCAAGTACCAGCAAGATTTAAAACCTTTTATAGTATGTGTACCAGGCCTAAAGGATAAGTGGGAATTCAGTTTAAGATTATAGTAATTCCTCCCACTAGTGAATTTCCCTTGCAAGAAATGTGAGGATTGTCTGTTTTAACTTCAGTGTTCCTTCACAGATACTGAGGGAATATTAGATCCCATAATATCAATTATAAAACCTTCTGTTGGAGGCCAGTGTTGTGATGCAGTGTTGTGCCTGCAATGCCAGCACCCCATATCGGGGCTCTGGTTCAAGTCCTGTCTGCTCCACTGACAATCCAGCTTACTACTAAGCTGAGAAAGCAACAGAAGATGGCCCAAGTGCTTGGGCCCCTGCCACCCAGGTAGAGTTCCTGGTTCTTGGCTTCAGCCCAAGCTCAGCCCCAGAGGTTGTGACCATTTGGAGATTGAACCAGCAGGTAGAAAATCTCTCTGTAATTCTCCCTTTCAAATAAATTTTAAAAATTTTTGTAAGCTAAATAAATACCTGCTGTTGAAGATAACCAGAAAAAAATGTTGGAGACTAAGGATAGAAGGGAGGATTAAGCACATATTAATCAAATAAAGGTGTTTGCATGGAAGAAAAAAAGTGAAATATATCCCATTGGCTTCTATGAGTTAGAAAGAAGTACCATTGTGTAAAAGGAGGGTCAGGATAACACAGCTGTGACTTTAAGTTCTAAAATAAGAAAACATATTGAACACATTAACAGAAAGCTGTGCCCAAAACTTAAAAAAAAAGGAAAAGCCCTTTAGTCTGTTTGCAAATTGCAGCAGAGAAAAATTAAGGCTCAAAAGTTCTTTTGAAACTAAAAAAAGAGAAAATAAATAGACTAATTTTAGATAGAGTAATTTTACTATGTTAATAAAGATATAGTTATTAAGATATAGGGTATCATTAACGTTATCCTAAATTAATAATTTATCCTTGATGTTTTATTTTATTGAATACAGAATTATCTTAAGAATTGTTGTGGGTGTATTAGCAACATTGTTCCCTCAGTCTACTTGTGCCATGAGAGCTTAAGTTCTTCAGTTGGGAATTTACCTGTTACTGAGACAGTCCCTAGCTGGGTCTAGATGACTGTTTATAATAAGTTTGTGTGAGTGAAAGTCTTGCCTGGTTTATTTTGTTATATGTATTCCCTTTAAAAAATTTTTTTATTGTGGAAAATTTTAAGCATTCAAAAATAGAGAAATAACATAATGAGTCCCTTTGTACCAGTTACCCAATGTTAGTAACTCATGCTCAGTCTTTTTCATTTATATCCCTACTCCAATTATTTGGAAGCCCATCTCCATTATATCATCTGTAAATTATATCTCTGGTTAGTGCTAAGACTTCCCTGGTTCTCTCATAATTTTCTTTTTCTTTTAAAAAGTTATTCAATTCAGGATCCAAGTAAGAATCATTTGTTGCTACTGATTTATAAGGTTTTTAATCGATTTTTACTTCCCTTCATATTTTCCTCCCTTGAAATTTATTCCCTGAAAATATTTTTATTGAAAGCTGATGTGATTTGACCTATAATTTTTTAGTTTGAGTTTTGATAGCTGAATGCCATGTTGTCATTTAATATTTTTTCTCTTCCCCATTATTTGTAAGTTATTAATTGGAAAAGGGTCTTGATCAGATTCAGTTTCAATGATTACTTTTGCATGAGTTTCGCCTCTCATTCTTGAAAACTATTGCCTTATGTTTTTTTCTGGAGTCCTAAAGTTCCTCTGAATTTATGAACTAGGAGAAAGATTAATGTTTTAGAAATTATTAGTTTATAGTTAGTATCCAAACTGCTTATAGCTCCCAGATTAAAACCAGGCATTATGATTTTGATATAAATTATGATTTTAAAGATTAAATTATTTTATAAGTAATTTTCAAATATTTCATTTTAATAGGTGGGAATTTGAAGAATCGGAAGAAGATCCAGTGACAAGTATCCCATACCAACTTCAAAGGCTTTTTGTTTTGTTGCAAACCAGCAAAAAGAGAGCAATTGAAACCACAGATGTTACAAGAAGCTTTGGATGGGATAGTAGTGAGGGTATTTACTCTCTTATAAAGATAAGAATTTCTAACAGTCAAAGGACTTCTGAGAGATAATATGAACATATTGCACATATTAATAACTGAACTATCTTTGCATTCAGCTTTTTCATTGCATTGTCCAGGGATTAACTTATTTATAAAAATTTAAGTTCTAAAGGATAAAGTTTTGATCAGTTAGAGTTTTCTTGTAAAGTAAGTTTAGTTATACATTATTTTTGTCTTATATTTTTCTAACACATTTCTTAACACTATGGTGAAAAATAACAAAAATAACAAATATTGTAGCACCAGAAAGCTTATACTATTTATAAAATGCTGAGATTTCTTGAATCTTTTTCTTGTTACTTACTGCCTTTGCTTAACTCTAATGTATATTTTTGTGTTCTTTTCAAACTTAAATAACAAATTAGTGTTTCATTACGCTAAGTTTATTGCTATTTTTAATTAGATTTTATCTTAAAATAGCTTGGCAGCAGCATGATGTACAAGAACTGTGCAGAGTCATGTTTGATGCTTTGGAACAGAAATGGAAGCAGACAGAACAGGTAATTTCCTATCTCCCAAGTCAAGGGAGTTTTTTTCTAATAAATCATTAATTTCCCTTAAAATGATTTATTCAATTTAATGTTTAAAAACTTGGGGATTAGTTCAGTGGTTAACGTCCTGAATGGGAAATTGAAAGTACTAGGTTCTCATTTGGCCACCAGCTGAGTCAAAAACATCCTCACAAAACTACCCTCAATCACAGTTTCCTCAAAATCTTTAAGATAAGGAAATTGGACAGATATGATTCAGAAGGTCTCTTTTAGAGTTAAAAAATTATATAATACATGCAGATGCATGCACACATACATATATAATTTTGGGGAGAGGAATGATTTTTTTGGACAGAATTTTCTGATACTTACCAAGTGTATATTTTACTATCTAACACATTATAATTATACACCCTAATTTTGACCAATGAAGTAGAACCATATGCTTTCAACATTTAGAATCCCCATTAATCTGACTCTGTTCTTATCCCAGGGGAGAAGGAAAAATGGGGAGCAGGAAAAATATTTGTTATATTATTAGGATTCAGAGTAGAGCTGAAATGGGACTCAGCATCTGTAGGTTGTGATCCATTTGTGGGTTATGAAATCAGTGTAGTGGGTCTGTACCACTACTTTTTTTTTTTTTTTTTTTTTTTTGACAGGCAGAGTGGACAGTGAGAGAGAGAGAGACAGAGAGAAAGGTCTTCCTTTGCCATTGGTTCACCCTCCAATGGCCGCCACGGCCGGCGCACTGCATCCGGCGCACCGCGCTGATCCGAAGGCAGGAGCCGGGTGCTTCTCCTGGTCTCCCATGAGGTGCAGGGCCCAAGCACTTGGGCCATCCTCCACTGCCTTCCCGGGCCACAGCAGAGAGCTGGCCTGGAAGAGGGGCAACCAGGACAGAATCCGGCGCCCTGACCGGGACTAGAACCCGGTGTGCCGGTGCTGCAAGGTGGAGGATTAGCCTAGTGAGCCGCGGTGCCGGCGTGTACCACTACTTTTTAAAAAATGGGATAGAAAGGTATGAGAATGCATCAGATAAGTAAGGGTATTTTTTTTTTTAAATAAAACTTGTTACAGCTGTATTACTGATTGCAATGTGTCTTACTTTCTTTTGATAGTTTGGTATCAAATGTTTAAAAAACACTGGTTTGAACCACTTTGCTCTCCTCAGAGCAGAATATAAAAGTCACAGATGACTGGGGCTACTCAGTGAAAAAGGGCTTCATCAAAGAGTTGTAGAGTAGAGAGTTTATAAAATCTAGACATTTTAAGCATTGTAAATTTCTGTAGGAGGTAAACTGTAGTGTGCTTTCTTTCATGCCTGTTCTTAAGACACAATGAAAAGCTTTTTAAATTCATTTAGGGACCTAGTTTCTCGACATAGCTCCATGGGACTGTATTTTAGTGTTTTTAATAGATGATATTGGGACAATTTCTTCTTAGTAAGCTGAGTTTACCCTTCCTCCTTGTTACTTCCTCTCAACACTTCAGTTAAAATCAAGTGAGGCATTTCTACTGAGTTCTTGTGTTTTGGTACAAGAATCTTGGGGCAAGACATTTACTTGGAGGGTACTTTTATAGGGAGTTACCTGCTTTCTTTGAGCCAGAAGAGCCTCGTTGGCTAAGTTTGGGAACTAGGTGAGAGATCCATCATTAGGTGAGGATATTTTTGAGAACAGATTTTAAGATGATTTTTGGATATGAATACAGTTTAAAAGTTGACCATTTCTCCTTTAAATCATTCTCTTATGTAAGAGGGAAACTTCAAGAAGTTCGTGGTGTGGCCGGCGCTGTGGCACAATAAATAGGTTAATCCTCTGCCTGCAGTGCCGGCATCCCATATGGGCATGGTTCTAGTCCTGGCTGCTCCTCTTCCTATCCAGCTCCCTGCTATGGCCTGGGAAAGCAATAGAAGGTGGCCCAAGAGCTCGGGCCCCTGCACCCTTGTGGGAGACCCGGAAGCAGCTCCTGGCTCCTGGCTTCAGATTGGCCCAACTCTGGGCATTGCATCCATTTGGGGAGTGAACCATTGGATGGAAGACCTCTCTCTCTGTCTCTTCTCAGTATCTGCAACTACCTCTCAAATAAATAAAATCTTAAAAAAAAAAAAAAAGGAAAGAAAAGAAAAGAAGTTATTGTAAAATGGAATTAAAAGATAAATTAATTTTTTTGCAAAAGATTTTCAAAATCTGTGAAGTTTTTCATTATACACATTTTCCATGAACTTTATGAGGACCCTTTGTATTACTGAAAGTTAAAATTTTTATTTGCCTCTTGAGCTACAGGATAGAATTTTATAAGTGAGACAGTAGTGCTATACTATACTAGTACATATAGAAATCTATAAAAACACAACCATTTATATAGTTATATAATTATTAACACGCTTAGAGTGATGTATTAGGGTGTATTCTCATCCCAATGAAAAGAGAAGATGAGGTTTAATAGTGTAATAAATTGGTAATTTCCATCAAAACCTATTTTTAGAAGTTGGATTTTTTAGTGGTATGAGCATTGAAATAGTTCATCTTTGCACCTTGACTCTTAAATTAGTGTTAATGTTACAGATTTGTAATATAAATTTTTACATAACATTTTCAATAAATCTTACATTCATGCTAAGACTTTAACTATAAAAATGAGTGTCCTTTTATAACCCATTCTAGAAAGTACGAATTACTGTTTTTTCATGTGTTTAAAATTACTTTTAAGAACACTTTCAAAATATTAATTTTCTTACTTTTAGGCTGATCTTATAAATGAACTATATCAAGGCAAACTGAAGGACTACGTGAGATGCCTGGAATGTGGTTATGAGGGCTGGAGAATCGACACCTATCTTGATATTCCACTGGTCATCCGACCTTACGGGTCCAGCCAAGCATTTGCTAGTGTGGTGTGTACCTTTCAACTGACTGCTTGTGTACCCTTACACACAATACATGATAACACAGTGGTAAAATTTATTATTAGTATCATCCTAGACACACCTTCTTGGGTTGTTAATTGTTCCTGCTTTTAAACTAGCAATATCTAGAAGATTTTTGACCCTTCAGTGAGTCCTAATAGTGCATGTGTAAAAGGAGGAGTGCAGATGTACTGCCTCATGGCTCATGTTTTATTTTTTATCTGATAGATGGTTAGGTGATTTCATCTTTGTGTTTTTATACCTTTAATAAACCTATTTTACAGTTTGCTATTTTTACTATTTTTGAGACCATTTTTTTCCATTAGAAAGTACTTTTTATTTTTGGAGGAACCACTTTTTCCATACACTTAAATTAACTTTTGGTTTTAATGATAGACAAAGACCATATTTTTTTTTAAATCCATACTCTATTTAATTAAAAAAATTGTGTAAGCACAGATAATCTGAGAATGAAGACTATCTATAATCATGTGAGTCACATGCAGAGTATCTGCTTGCAGAGCTCAGATTTGCTCGGACTCCTCTTGGCATTGAGTTCTAGGAACAGTAGAACCTCATCCTTTCTATCATCTGATCCGTCATGACTGTTAGCTATAATCAGTGATTTTAAACATTTCCCATACCTTGTCTTCAAAAATAGTATTATAGAGATGCGTAGTCCTCTGGTCTGTAGTCTGTAAATTGATTGATTCCTTTTACTTTTTTTCCTTAGTGTTTTATGACTGTTAGGAAATAATCAGCAAGAACTTATGGAATCAGTCAGTGGGAACCCAGAGCAAACATTTAAGCAAAATACCTTTTCTGGACAGCATAAGATCCAATCTCCTTTCTTCCACTGTATTTCACAGTCCACTTCTTGAAGATACTTGGAAGATTTAGTGAAATGCATAGTAGTACTCCCTCATAAATACTATCCTAGGGTATTAAATTGGCCTTGAATTGGGTAACTACTTTTGTTTTCTTTTATTCCTTAGTTTACTTGTATTGTAAACTATATGTTACTTTATTTTGGCAGTTTGAAGTAGAAATGATGTACTGAAAATTCCCTGAAAAATTTCAACATTTGTTTCTTAATAACTTATTTCTTAGCTAATTTTTAAATATTGGCATTTCTGTGGCAAAATATACTAGGGAAATACTTGGCAATCTCAAATGATGTTTTTTCTGCCTTGTCTCTTAAATTTGTTGCTTATGAAAGTTTTTCAGTGTACTTTTCAAAATATTGAATGTTGGAGAAGCTAGTTTTATTTGTGCTATTATTTGTAATCCTATATTTGAATATTCAGAAAATTAATAACTAAATCTTTGTCATTATTTACTCATCTGCTAATTTGCCACCTCTCTAGGATACTTTTGGAGAAGTGAATGATACCAATTCTGAATGAAATTTTCCCAAGTTAGTATCCCGCATTGATACATGGGAGGTGGGGTTTGGTGGAGATTGGAGGCTACAGCTGTGAAGCACAATGTGAGCATGTTTATAACACATGTGCATAATAGGGCTCGCAGAAGGAAACTGAAAGCTTCCTAGACTTTGCTGGAATCTCTTATGGGAAATTATAGCAGGCAAAGCTACCCAAGATAGGGGTTCTAAGGAGGATACTACCTTCAGAGAAATTTAGTTAGAGGTGAGGATTTATGAATATTTTCTGAATTCAAAATCTATACTTCTTAGTCCACAAGTATCACACACTGGATCTTAGCCAAAAGACCGAGAAGTGATAGCCCACAAGTATCATCATACAGTATCTAAAATTAGTTTCATCTCATTGCTTGCCATTGTGTATTTTGTTAATTCTATGTGTTTTTAAAAATTTATATAAATATGAATTGTAAAAATCCAGTTAAACAATTATAAAATCATTCAGACTATTAATACTTGGCCTTAATTTTAATTGGAGTCTTAGAATTTGTTTTTCTACCTTTATTATTAGAAACTGATATTTTTATCTTGCATAGAGAGACACCTGCATATACACACACAACCTTCATTTTATGTTCTGTTTATTATATATCCTGTTCAGTGAGCCACAGTTTTATGCATATGGGTGTAAAGTCAGGTTAATGTTGAATTTCAGGCAGATAAGTGTTAGGTTATTTCTGTTAAAAATTAAAGCTTTCATTTTTACTTTTTTTTTTTTTAAATTTATTTTGTTTATTTCAAAGAGTTACAGAGAGAGGAAGAGACAGAGAGGTCTTTCATCCGCTGGTTCACTCCCCAGGTGGCCACAATGGCTGCATCAATCCGAAGCCAGGAGCCAGGAGCTTCCTCCGGATCTCCCACATGGGTGCAGGGGCCCAAGGACCTGGGCCATCCTCTACTGCTATCCCAGGCTATAGCATAGAGCTGGATCGGAAGAGGAGCAGCCAAGGCTAGATCTGGCGCCCATATGGGATGCTGGCACTTCAGGCCAGGGCTTTAACCCGCTATGCCACAGCACTGGCCCCTCATTTTTACTTTCATCAGAAACATCTAGTTTCTGGAGTATTTTATCTCTGTGCTCAAATAAATTAAATTGACAGTAATGTTTAAGATAAGAATGAATGAAATTACCATTCACCTATTTTATCATTGTAATATGTATAATCAATTCTCGTGGTTTTCAGCCTGACTGATGGCAGATTATTTTTATAATGAGTACTAGGAGTCTCCTACAACTTTTTTTTACAAAAAAGCCTTTCATCACAATATTTTATTTATTATTTTTTAATGATTGTAATGTATGTTCATTAAATTTCTCAAGTTCATTTTACCTAAGTAAGGCATCAGTGTTTAAGGGTTCTTACATCATTCCAAATATCAGATTCAGTTTTGTTTAACGTTAATCTCTAGCAGGATTTAATAGATATTAGGAAGGCTTCTTTCATTAAATAAATTTGGGAAACTATGTGACTGTAATTCTTTTTGGGAAGATAACAGTACATATTTTATCTTAAGTACACTACAATTCCTATAGAACAGAAATTTGTTTAAATGTCTATATGGGACATCTGTTAATATCTCCAGGTACGTATTCTGAGGAACACATTGTAGAAAGTTGCATTAGATTAAGAAAATTTAAGAAATATCCCTATTTTGTTAACATTTATGTCCTTGGGGGAGTACTAAAATATGTGATATAATTTCCTGTTGTTTTGTAATTATTTTATTAATCCTGAAAAATTAATATCAGCTGAAGAATTACTTTTTAATCCTTAAAGAAAATGTTGTTCTTAATGAATTTTTAGATAAGTAGATCCCTCTGTGTTCAGTGCATTCAGTCTGTAGCAAATCAGTTTCTCTGAACTTCTTAAAGTAATATTGTCCACATTTTAGAATATATTAAAGGAGATGGTTCTGAGTACATTATACTAATACGTAGAGATGAGAAATATATTTTTGGTGATTAGTTATGAAAACATTTTTTATAAATATTTCATGTGAGGCATATAGCCTCATGACATTATCTGGGTAAGTGCTCTATTTAAAATTTTAGGCAGTATTTTTTGTCATATAACATATTTAATGTATGCTCTGTAGCAGACACTGTTCTAGGCTGTTTTCTTTAACTCTTATTCTATTATTATGTCCATATATTCAACTTTCTGTTACAACAGGATGCATTCAAAAGCCTGAAATTGGGTTTAGCCACATCTTCCCATGTAGTAGCATTGGAGAGATTAGGTTATATAAAAACCTATGTTCTCTAAGCAGATATGATGTAATGATTCTTTTAAGGTTTTGCATAGAGAGTTGTGAAATTAGTATTTATAAAGTCAAAAGCATTTCAACTGTTTAGGTTATACAAGTTGATATTATTAAGTCCTACTCTGATATAACAGTTGATTTGGACATTGTTATCTAGCTGACTCACCCATATAAGTCATTTGGATGAAGGAGTGACCCAGATTTGTCCAAATATGAAAGCATCACATAAAGAAAAATCTCTTCCACAGACTCTGCCCCTCATTTTTCTAGGAATTTGTGTGGTTGGAATAGTGGGAACCAGTTTAAAAAGTGGGGTCTTCTACTTTCAGGAAGATGGCATAGATGTATACATTGCCATATTCCTATTGCAAAAACAACGTAAACCTTGTACATTATATATAAAAAATAAACATAAGAAGACTGAAAGGTGGAGAGAAGGCATAAAGACTAGAGATCTCAGCACTCAAGGAATCACATGGTGGTGAGTTCCCGGGCCTTTTCTTTTCTCATATCCCAAACTTGAAGCTGAAGAAGTTGAACCTTCTTCAACTGATGAAGCAGTGGGCACAGACTTAAAAATGACTTTTGCTCACTATCCCAAGGACCTGGAAAGGGATTGCTTAGCAAGTCTGAAAAGTTTCAGACAATATCCATTCTGCTGTAGCTAAACACTACAGAAAAACTGTGGCCTCAAGGCCTAGTGGGAGCCTAGACTTCTATCTTCCTAACATTGTAACAAGACTCCTTGACTCCCTGTTGCCCACTGGAGTAGTTTTCAGAGGAGGCTGAATACAGAGCCAGGTGTTTCATTCTTGTTGCAAGAACCCAACCCATTACTGTTTGCCCATTGCCCTAGTTTATTGTCATTAGGAACCACTTGGGAAGCTGAGGTGGTCCTTTCCTTCCCCAGTTGTGTGATGTCAGATTTATTCTAGTAGAAAATTGGGACTTTAAGTACATTCCAGGGGTAATGTGACCTGTGGTGTTGGTAAAGGCCACAAGAGGAGCAAGTATGAGGCACTCCTGACCCTCCCAAAGTGCTATCAGTAGAGGCCTGCTGAACAGCCAGAATTCCTATCTCTGCCCCGCAGGATGCAAGAGCCCCTCCTAAGTGGAAACTGTGATTTCTAATCCCTGTGGCAATAACGAGGAAGGTCACGCTTCTCCAGCCGGAGCAGTGTCTAAGGAAGCCAGCTAAGATTTGAGTAGGGCATAGAATCATAATACCAAATGTTCAGGTTTCAATTAAAAATGTGCATACTAAGTACTGAAAAATCTCAGTTGGAGTTAAAGAAACTGAAGATAAAAACACTGAAATGAATTATGCCGCAATTACTTAGTAAATATTTTAAAGCACCCATCATAGAAATACTTCATTGCGCAATCCCAAGCCCACTGAGACAACTGAAGAAATAGAAAGTCTCAGGAAAGAAATAGCAGTTAAAAGCAGTGGAAATTTAGAAGTAAAACTGCAATAATTCAAGTTCTAGATAAGATCAACAGCAGAGGAAAGGGACAGTGGAAAGAATCATGCACTTGAATGAATTTTAAAGTATATTCAACAGCAGAGGACAGAATGAAGATAATAATATTTTTAAAAGGTCCTCTGGAACCTCTTGAAACTGACTGAAGATCTAATACTTGTGTCATCGGAGTCCTGGAAGCAGAAGTGAAAGAAAGCAGGGCTGAAAAAGTATCAAAGAAATAATGGCTTAAAACTTTCTTAATTTGGTAAAAGACACAATTCAGACTTTCTGAATTTGATATAAACTACAAATCCAAAAATCTGAGGAAATTGCAAACAGAACAAGACTATCTATGTCAAGTGCATCCGTAGCAAAACTTCTTGCAAGTAAAAGACAAAATATATTATAAGAAGTAAAACAGAAGATAACCTTTCTTACAAGAGGAAATAGTTCTGATTTCTCATTCTGAGCTGTGGAGACTGAAAAGAAGTGGCATAATTTTTCAAGTGTTGAAAGAACTTGTTGACTAGAGTCTTATAATACATGAAAATAGTCTTCAGGACTGAAAAAGAAATCAGGTCATTCTCAGATGAGAGAAAATAAGACCCCATCCTAAAAAGAGTGCTGAAGTTCTCTAACTAGGAAATAAGGGAAAGGCATCTTGGAGCATCAGGAAGGAAAAACAAGTTAAGCAAAAATATGGATAAAGAGTTATTCCTTCTTTTTTTCTTTTTTTAAAAAAAATTATTTAATTTATTTGAAAGACACAGTTACAGAGAGGGAGAGACAGAGAGAGAGGTCTTCCATCCACTGGTTCGCTCCCCAGGTGGCCACAACAGCTGGAGCTGAGCCGATCCGAAGCCAGGAGCCTCTTCTGAGTCTCCCACGCGGGTGCAGGGGCCCAAGTACTTGGGTCATTTTCCACTGCTTTCCCAGGCCATAGCTGAGAGCTGGATAGGAAGTGGAGCAGCCAGGACTACAACCGGTACCCAAATGGGATGCCGGCGCTTCAGACCAGGGCTTTAACTCACTGCGCCACAGTGCCGGCCCCCAGTTATTCCTTCTATGTGAATTTTCTAAATTATTTTTAGTGCTTGAATAAAATTACAACACTGATAAGTTTCTCTAAATCTATATGTGAGAGATATTTTAGACAATAATGACAAGGAGAAAGTATAAAAGAAGGTAAGGTTTCTCACTCAAAGTGATAAAAGAATGGTACCTGTAGATTAATTTTTATATATATATTGTGTACATATAGTAAGACCTGGAACAACCATTGCAACAGAGATGCATTCAACAAATACTATAAATTGTACCAAACTAGAATTTAAAAATATGTTTACCTAACCCACAGCAAGGCTATAGAAAGTAAGTAAAGGCATGAAAAGCAGAAAACCAAAAAGAAAAAAGCAAAAAATAATATGGCAGAGGTAGTTACATGTAAATGGTCTAAAGTTACTAACTAAAAGGCAGAGAGTAGTCTAGTAAGTTAAAAAAAAAAAATGACCAATACTATGTTATCTAAGGAAACAGGCTTTAAATGACCATATGCTGGTTTAGGGAGATTGAAAGCTAAAGGATAGAAAGTGAGTTACTGTATAAGCATTAATCAGAAAAAAAAAGCGAGAATATTATTAATACCAGATAAAAAAGACTATAAAGCAAAGAAAGAGATAGAGGAGTATTATATAATGGTAAAATGGTCAGTCCACCAAGAAGATAACAATTCTAAATGTGCATGCATCAAATAAAAAGCCCCAAAGTACAAGAAGCAAAAAATATCAGAACGTTAAAGAGAAACAGGTAAATCTCCAGTTATAATTGGACTCTTCAACCCTTCTCTCAGCTAGACAAATAAGAGAGCTAGGAAGAAATAGCCAAGATACAGAAGAATTCATCATTGTCAACCAACATTATCTAATTGACACTTATAAAATGCCCCATTGAACAACAGCAGATTATGCTTTTCAAGAGCCCATGATATATGTACCATGACAGGCCATACTGTGGGGCATAAAACAAACCCCAGTAAACTTAAAACCAGAGTGTGTGATTTCCAATCACAGTGGAAGCAGATGTTTAGTCTGATAGTTAAGGTTCCTGTGTTCCGCTTTGGAGTGTTCCGCTTTGGAGTGTTTGAGTTTGAGTCCAACCTCTAGCTTCTGACTTCACCTTACCACTAATGCAGATCCTGGGAGTCAGCAGCAGTGGCACCAATAATTGAGTTCCTGCCACTCAGTTGGGAGACTTGGATTGCATTCTCCCTTTCCAGCTTGGCCCAGCACCAGCCCTTGTAGGCATTTGGGAGTGAAGCAGGAGATGGTTTTCTCGTCTCTCATTCTCCATCTCTCTACCTTTCAAATAAACAAATAAATAAATAAAAGAAATTACAGAAAGAAAACAGGAAAGTCATCAAACACTTCAAAAGTAGCAATATAATTCTAAATAATCCATGGGTCAAAGAAGTGGTGTCAGGAAATTAAAAAAATTTTTTTGAACTGAATGAAAATGAAAATAAAACATGCCAAGTTTTCTTGAGGCACAATAAAGTGATGTTGAAAGGGAAACTTAAAGCATTAAATGGGTACATTAAAAAAGAGAAAGATTTAAAATCAGTAATCTAAGTTTATACTTCACCTGGAAAAAGAAGAACAAAAGAAATCTAAAGAAGGAGAACAAAGCAAAAATAAGTGATGTTGAAAAATGGAAAATGAGAAAAAAAAACAGTGAAACAGAGCTGATTCTTTTGAAAGACCAATAAAATTGGCAAGCTTATAATAAGACTGATAGTGACAATCATTATCATAAAATAAAATACAATGTGTTAACATTTATTTCTCCATTCAAATCAAAATACATGTTGAATGATGGAGAAATGTGTAATGTAGAGAATATAGGTTAACAGTAAAAATAGAAAAAATGTATTTACAAGCAGTATTATTTCTTGGACATATCATTTTTTTAAAGATTTATTTATTTATTTGAAAGGCAGAGTTACAGAGAGGCAGAGACAGAGAGAAGTCTTCCACCCACTGGTTCGCTCCCCAAATGGCCGCAGTGGCTTGAGCTGTGCAGATCTGATTGAAGCCAGGACCCAGGAGATTCTTCCATGTCTCCCACATGGGTACAGGGGCCCATGGAGTTGGGCCAACTTCCACTGCCTTTTCAGGCTATAGCAGAGAGCTGGATCAGAAGTGGAGCAGCTAGGACTTGAATTGGTGCCCTTATGGGATACCAGCCCTTCAGGTGGTGGCTTTACCCACTATGCCACGGCACCGGCCCCGGATATATCTTCTGATTGTTCTGTCTACAGTATTTGCATTAGTGCTGAATTTGTGATAACCAGTACAATTTCTTTGGAGAACTAAGAATGTAAGAATTCTCTGTGTTCCATTTGGAATTCTGAAAATTACAGTTCAAAAAGATGTACAAAACTTTCTTTTGCATAATATATGTGTGATAAGCTTAGAAAACAAAACATTTTCTTACCTCTTGGGAATGATTAAAAATAATCATTATCAACTCAAAGCTTGTTTAAAGATATGGATAGTGATTTCAAAAACAACAGAGTCATAGCAGCTCCTGATAAGATGTGTGTGTGTGTGTGTGTGTATGTTATAACAATTTGATGTTTTTAATATTTTTTCCCATTTTTATGGTCTATAACCTACTTCTTTGATATCTACAATATAGTTTGTCATGATTTTTGTTTAGTGTGGGTACCTAATTAAGTGCAGATAAATGTGTATAACCATATCACTTATATAATTTATTTGTTGAATGGTCAGATGAACTGAAACTTATTTTTTTTAAAGATTTATTTATTTATTTGAAAAGCAGAGTTAGGTGGAGAGAAAGAGAGATCTTCTGTCCAGTGGTTCACTCCCCAAATGGCCACAACAACCAGGACTGGGCCAGGCCAAAGCCAAGAGCTGGGAACTTCATCTTAGTCTCCCATGTGGATGCAGGGGCCCAAGTGTTTGGGCCATCCTCCACTGCTTTTCCATTCACATTAACAGGGAGCTGGATTGAAAGTGGAGTAGCTGGGACTCAAATTGTCACTCATGTGGGTTCCCATCATTGCAGGTGGTGGCTTAACCTGCTGTGCCACAATGTGGGCTCCTAAGCTTATTTTTATAACTGATCAATCTCGTGTTTAAGTATCTTAAATGAGAACTCATTAAAAGGCTAGAATAAAGAAGCTATAGAATATACAAATATAGATTTAAATGGTTTCTGGGTCTGAAGAATAATGACTGCTTGAATCTAAATGTCTTCACACATCCCCAAAAATCATAGAATAAAAGGAGTACAAATGAAGTGTAACTCATGCCTTTTGCATTTACTAAAAGAGAATACCATGAACTTCAGATTACCTGTAATTAACAAAACACCTAATTCCATCAGAGCTTTCACTGCTATCTCAAGGTCTGTGTATGTGAACAGTATCAAACTGGGAAGTTCAAAGTCTGTGAAGGGGCTGGCATTGTCGTACAGCCACCTCCTGTGATGCCTGAATCCCATATGGACACAGGTTCAAGATCAGCTGCTCCATTTCCAATCTAGCTCCTGCTAATGTGCCTGGGAAAGAAGCAGAAGATGGCCCAAGTCCTTGGGCTCCTGCAACCATGTGAGAGACCCAGAAGAAACTCCTGGCTTCAGCCTGGCCCACCCCCAGCTGTTGCAGCCATTTGGGGGAATGAACCAGCAGATAGAAGATCACTCTCTCTCTCTCTGTAATGCTGCATTTTAAATAAATAAATCTTTTGAAAAAATGAGCAGAGGGGGCTTTAGGTCTGAAACTAAACAGAGAATCCCCTGAGAAAGGACAACAACAAGTGCCAAAATACTGATTGTACACTGGAACTTGGATGACTTAAAGCATTAGCTATGTAGAGAACATTTTAGAGTCAGCAGGATTAGGAAAGGACATAAATGAAGAAGCAGGTGAGGCTGCTCAGAAGCATAGCAGTGAAGAGAAAACAAGAAATAAAAAAAGGTCCTGCAAAAATGAGAGAAGTCACCAGCCTCTCCTCCCCTTTTCACTCAAGAAACCACTCCTCACTAAACTGACAAAGTGCTCTCAAACCTAGAATGCTGTTCACAAAATGAGAAGGGAGAAAACCAGTCAATCCTCTCTGACACTGCTGTTAGAAGAAAGTGGAAAATCTGTATTAAAGCATTTTAGCTCTGGAACCCCCTCCTTCCAGAAACACACCAGAGGGGAACAATCACAAAGTACAGTACTGTAACTGTCCTCTAGACCATGTTAAATAGTTTCCAATAAGCACATCCTGGTATCCAAATATTTATGGAGAGGAATGGCTTAAAAAGAAGAAGAAGAAATCCGGAGTTCAAGATGAGGAAAGAAACTGAAGGAAAAGACAAGATTATATCTTAGAAAGGAATACATAACAATGCTGAAGTGAGAATAGAATGAAACTCTGGTGAGGAATATGAAATGCAAATGAATTGAAATAAAAAAGACCTCCAGAAAAGTGTTAAGTGGAAAATCCACAAAGGAGATCTGATATAATTGGAGTTTGTAAAGAAAAGGAGACAGTAGAACAAAGTTAATGATGAAACTATAAAGAAGAAAACTCCGGAGCTACGAGATTCATCAAGTCTGCCTTTTCATGGACCTATCATGTATCTGGAAAAAGTGACCTTGTCCCAGTGAACTCTAAGACATATATTTTAGTAAACGATTAGACTTTAAAAATAAGTTGGACTAGAATCAGACTTCTGAAGAGCAGCATGCAAATCGTGGCAGGAGAGAAGCCATTTGAAGTCCAAGGAAAGTAGCAACAAGGAGTTGAAATGCAGGCAAGTTCTTCAGTTACGATGGCTATGAAGAAGCAGTTCTGAAGATTCAGGAACTCACTGAACATTGTATTCTTGAGCCCTTGAAGTTTATAGAGGATGGAGCTTAATCCAACTGGGGAAGTGTCAGCAAAAAATTTGTAAGTATTTAGTATATTAAATTGTAGGTTTCAAGGACTAAATGAAACAAGGGTACATAGAATAGTGTGAAATGGTGAGAGCACAAAGAATGCCACCTTTAAAAAGGAGGAGAAGAAAAAGTCAACATGGAGTAAGATCCAGCTGTTTGGGATGCAAATAATACCACTTGAAATTGTCAGAGCAGATACCAGCAGCTTAACTTAAGAGATATGAGGGAGGATTAAAGGCACTCAGAAAAGTGGAAATGTGAAAGTAACTACTAGAACAAAATTACTGGCTAAGTACCAAAAGAAAATGTAAAAAAAAACTGAAGAAATCACATAGAGGAAGGAATGTAAATATGTAATACATACCATAATTATAACATAATAGTGACTCAGATAAAACCAAAAAATATCAATCTTATCAGACATGAATGGACTTAAATTGCCTGTTGAAAAGATTTTCAAATTGGGTTATAAAAGCAAATATTACATTAAAATTTGGTTTAGATAAGACTCCATTAGTAGATACTAAAGTCAAAGGTAGAAAGTTTGGGAAGGCCCAGAATTTTGGCATGATTTCCAAATGTCTCCTTAGTTTTTTCATATTAGAATTATAACTATGTAGTGGAGAAACTTAAAAACACTTTGACCAGGTAATTAAAGTTGATCATGACCTACAACTGTGATACCCTTGTACCCTTAGAGGGACACATCATTACTTAATGTAGTAGTCTTGGAAGGAATATATACATAAATCTGATAATGAGGGACATTTTTAAGCTTGGTAATTATATTTACATAACAATATCTTTTTTAACTCGCAAAATACTAAGAAGTAAAGCATGATGTGTGAGCCTTCTCAAATGGTTCAGATAAAATCACATGATATTATCAGGGTTGGGGGAATAAATAAAGCAAAGGTAGCAAGTTCATAGCAAATGCATGTTACATAAAAACTGCATGGATTTCAAAGTGTTTTGTCACTAAAATAGATTTATAATCCCATTTTTCATGTACTCTTTTAAGTTGATGAGTTTACATAGAATTTTCTATTCTCTAAACTTTTCTGTAAGTTTTAAATGTTAAAAAATCTCTGGCTATGAACTGTAAACCAGCTAACAATACACACACGCACGTGCACACACACACATGTGTACATATCCCTCTTAGTTCAGCAAAGCAGAATTTCTTCATTCTTTCCCTGCCCCTCCTTTTGAAAGATAATGAGTGGGTTTTGCCAGTTCGAATTGGCTCTACTTAGAAAGCCTGACAGTCTGTGTTAAGCTATAGGTGTGATTTCTATTAAAACTTCTTTATTATATTTTTACAGAATTTGCCAATTTTTTGTTCTTAAAATATGCTATAAAAAAAGAAATACTGTTTCCTAAATGTATCCTTTCCTATGACCTTAGTAAAATGCTCGGTCCTGTGGGAAAATTCAGCTCTTTTGTTCAATATAACTGCTTTCTTATGTTCTGAGGACAGAATAAGCGGTTGGATGAGTTTAGAAGCCTCTTCATGTCTTTTCCTAGTTTTATCATGTATCAAAAATGAGCTACTTCAAACAATACTTGGATAGTAGTTTTATAGGCTTTGCTGGCAAGGTTAAGTCCATTTTGCCAGATCTAGCTTCTTTGTTTTCCTTTTGGGGAACGACTTGCTCTGTATCCAAAGAAAAATATATGAAGATACTTTGTCTTAATAATTCTACAGCTTTTCTTTATATGTAATAAATATTACATTCTGTTTATATCACATGTGAAGAGACAGCAGATGAAATTTGAGGTTATACAACCAATCTTATGTGCTGTATTAACTTATTTTTTAATTGTGCAAAACCAGTGATTTTAAGTGAAAATTAATTTCATGCCCACTGATTCTTCAACAGACCACAGTCCAAAAAAAGATAAGGGAATTTTAATTTTATGTATACTGAGTCTTCAACAATATTTATGCCAAGTTTGTTGCTTCTGGCTTAAGACTGGGTAGGAAAAACCATGATTCTATACTGGGTGAATAATCTAGGACTCATCATATATTTTTATATAAAATACTGGCTTTTTTAAAAATTTATTTATTTATTTGAAAGACAGAGTTACAGAGAGGCAGAGGCAGAAAGAGAGGTCTTCTCCAAATGGCCACAACGGCTGGAATTCCGCTGATCCAGTCAGGAGCTTCTTCCAGGTCTCCCACGCGAGTGCAGGGGCCCAAGGACTTGGGCCATCTTCTACTGATTTCCCAGGCCATAGCAGAGAACTGGATCTAAAGTGGAGCAGCTGGGACTTGAACCAGTGCCCATATCGGGTGCTGGCACTGCAGGCAGCAGCTTAACCTGCTATGCCATAGTGCCGGCCCTTCATCATATATTTTCAAGTGAGCCAGTATCTCACCTACAATGAGAAGGTTGCCAAGTGTTCTTCAGCTTAAAGAACTAGTACAATATTCGATTGCTAATTTACTCTACCTATTCTGATTAAGGATGATTATGTAATTTTTTAAATGGATGCATAGTATATATTCTTCAAAGGTCAGTGTTACTTTGTAGCTTAGAAAATGGTATCTCCTGGGGCCAGTGCTGTGGCGAGGCAGGTGAAGCCACCGTCTGCAGTACTGGCATGCTATACAGGCATCAGTATGAGTCCTGGCCACTCCACTTCCGATCCAGCTCTCTGCTATGGCCTGAGAAAGCAGTAGAAGATGGTCCAAGTGCTTGAGCCCCTGCACCTGTGTGGGAGACCCAGAGGAAGCTCCTAGCTCCTGGCTTTGGATTGGCGCGGTTCTGGCCATTGCGGCCAACTGGGGAATGAACCAGTGGTTGGAAGACCTCTCCACTATTTGTGTAATTCTGACTTTCAAATAAATAAATAAATCTTAAAAAGGAAAAAGGTGTCTCCTAAAGAAAGATTGAAGTGATGCTTTCCACTGCTGTTTTAAGTATGCAACTTTTAATATAAAGACCAAGGATGATTTTAGGTTTAGTGAAACAGCACATTGTAAGGTCAGTAGCAATTAGGTAGAAATAACTAACTGTGCTTTGCAATACTAAGGAATGAAAATCTTGTGCAAAATGAAGTAAATTATTTTCTTGCTTTTATAGTGGTAACATTTTGCTGCTCATACGTTTTTTGCCATGATGAATTTTAGGTTCCTAATTTTCCAGCCATTCTACTTATAACTATTTTGGTCATTGCATTATTTTTGTATCCAGGTCTTTTTATTTAACATAATAAGTGATTAGAAAGCAATTTTTTCGTTCCAGGAAGAAGCATTGCATGCATTTATCCAGCCAGAGATCTTGGATGGCCCAAATCAGTATTTTTGTGAACGCTGTAAGAAGAAGTGTGATGCTCGAAAGGTAAGTGTCATGTAGGAATTCATAGTTAATTATCTGAGGTAATATTCAGTATTTAATATGGTGCCTTCCTTTTTGTCCTCCCCACCAGGGTCTTCGGTTTTTACATTTCCCTTATCTCCTGACCTTACAGTTGAAAAGATTTGATTTTGATTATACAACCATGCATAGAATTAAACTGAATGATCGAATGACATTTCCCGAGGAGCTAGATATGAGTACATTTATTGATGTTGAAGATGAGGTAAATATTTATTATATTTTCTTGTCAGGAAATATTTTTCACTAATACTTATGTTTTTGAAAGAGCTGTATGGGATAATTTAACATTGATGTTATTTAGACTTTCTTCATGAAAGCTTTTCATTTCTGATATTCTGATGCTGAGTTCTATAAAAAGAATTATATTTAAAAAATTTTTATTCGATCTGAGTAACTTATGGTACTCTTTGAAAAGATAATAAGGACGTCAATTCTGGAATTCTCTCTTGAATGTTAATCTTATGTTTCACCATTTCTTTATTATTGAAACTAATCTGTAGACATAATGCAGAATAAATATATGTGAATGGGTGAATGAACCATTTGTATTTGTCTCAGTATCTTTTTCAATGATTAAGGTGTCTGGGTTATTCACACTTAAGGTTTGCTACCTCTTAAATTGGCTAGGATAGAAAACTAGAAGATATTTTGTCTGTTTTCCTTTTTTAATTTTTTTTTCATTTGGAGCTTCATTTAAATAGTTTGAGCATGGGACTTCGAAGGACACTTGCAGTACACTTCATTTTCTTTCCACCCATTGCCCTCCCAGAATTCTCCGGTTCCACTATCCTTGTTCAGTGATCAATTCATGATGTCCCACTTTGGAAATTCTTCTGATTTCATTTTGTGGAGTATTTACAGTCACCTAGCGTAGTTGTAATAGAGGAAGAAGTCTTCGCTATTCTCAAAACTACCATGAAGCATATTTTACTGGTTAAAACTAATTATAATAGTTAGAAAAATGCCTTTGCACCATAGTAATAATTTTAAAAATACATTGTTTTCTTTAGTACTGTTAAGTACTAAGAGGCATAGAACAAGTTTTGGACCTAGCTGAGATGTGAGTTGAAATTCTTGTTCTGCTACTTGCTAACCTCTTGACCTTGGATAATTCATATAACCTTTCTGAGCCTCATTCTGCTTTTCTCTAAGATGGGATTTTATAGCTTTGTAAGAAGATATCTTAGATGAAACAGATGTTTATCGAATGATAACTGACCAGATAACTTTTTGAAAAGGTTTGATTTAAAATAAAATAATGAGGCATTTGTGCCTCACCTACAAGATCTACTGCTAAGTATTCCAAATTTTCAAAGGAGACATAGTCTTTATAGGATTCCTACTCAAATGGTGATCAATATTATACCAGTTTTCTGTATATACCTAATATATTCTTTATAAAGTGAAATGTTTTTCAAGGAGAAAACACCTAGGAATAAAGTTTGACAGAATCTTTTTAGGGAGTTCTGGTTTTAATTTTTGACTCGGAAGAGATGCTTTAGAAAACCAAGTTCTTGGCAAGAAAGTTTGTGTTTATATACTGCTTGTTTCATTCAAGAGCTTCTGTGCATTACCTCGCACCCACTAAGAGCATGCATCTTTGAGAATTCCAAAACCATTTAAATAAATAGTTTTTGGTATAAAAGGAAAAGAGAGAAAGAGTTGTTTGAGGATTTCAAGAAGTCAAATTACTCAAATTAAATTCATGTGAATGTGATTTTAAAACCATAAAACATAGAAAAGTTACATGTCTACCTCCTATAAACCACAGCATAAAGTTCTTGAGGATAGAGCCAATGTCTTATTTTCCTAATTATTTATAATATCTAACAGTATTAGACTTAATTGTTCTTTAAGATTTGAGAATAAAAGTCACTTGTTTGGGAGTTCAGGTTCTCTGCTTTTAAGGATTTGGCTGAAAAAAAATGGTAATTTACATTACTTTGCAATGATAAACAGAAATAGGGCTTAATAGAATTCTAATTCTATAGTTTATATTAGAATTTTAAGTCCATGGTAGAAATGCTTTTAAAATACATGTTTTCTTTGAATAAATTTATTTAAGTTTTCACTTTTAAGAGAATAAAATAAATAAATATTATTAACAAGTTGCCAAACTATGTGAAAAAGTTAGCAGTATACAAGTGAAAAGTTTTGCTGAATATATTTTCCCTGTATTTGGCTCAGAATTTTAAGATCATTATGTTTTATTAAGAAATCTCCTCAGACTGAGAGTTGCACTGACAGTGGAGCAGAAAATGAAGGTAGCTGTCATAGTGATCAGATGAGCAACGATTTCTCCAATGATGATGGTGTTGATGAAGGGATCTGCCTTGAAAACAATAGTGGAAATGAAAAGATTTCAAAACCTGGACTCGAAAAGGTACTTTAAGACATTTTTTCTTTAAATGTATTCATTTTAAAGGCAGAGGGGCAAAGAGATACAGAGGGAGCTCCCATCCCTTGGTTCACACCCCAGATGCCTGCAACTGCCAAGTCTCTGCTAGATCAAAGCCAAGAGACTGGTACACAATCCCTGGTCTCCCATTATGGTAGAGGAACCCAAATACTTGAGTCATCACTGCTGCCTGCTAGAGTGTGCATTAACAGGAAGCTTGTGTCAGGAGCCAGAGCAGGGTATTGAACCCAGATACTTTGATATGGGATGCAGACTTCCTAATCAGCATCTTAACAACTGTGCCAAATACCCTCTCTGAAAAGATATGTTTTACAGGTTTTTTTTTTTTTTAATTTTTTTAATTAAAAGAGAGAATTAAGTATTCCCTGAGCTGCTGTCTAATTTTATAGCTGGTATGACTGATGAAGTTTTCTTTAAAAGAAATTAATTTTTCAAAGCTAAAATCCCTTAAAAATACTTGTTTTTTAAAATGTATATGTTAGGCATGCCTAATTCAAAAAAATCTATTTTGAGCATTGGCATACAAAACATTTTGAATTTTGGAGAATTTCAGATTTCAGATTTTTGAATTAGGAATGCTCAGTCTATGCAAATATTCCAAAAAATAAAAAGCCTTAAGATCTGAAACACTTCTCATCCGAAGCATTTTTTATAGTAGAAAGGTACTTCTGAAAGTTTGTAGAAGATGCTTATTGTGAAAGACTGCATGAATTTCAAATTTTTATCTCTCTTAGCTTACTAATTCTGTTTTTAAAAGATTTTTTTAAATGTTTGCTCTAGAGTTTATAATGTACATTTTTAACTATTCTTAATTGACCTTAAAATAATACTGTGCTGCTTCATCTTAGTTTGTGGTACCTGGTATCAAAACATTCCCAGTGGCTGCATCCCATCTCTTATGACATTGCTGACAATCATTTCACTTACCCATATGCTGTCATCATCCTATAGATTTGTTACTATTCGTGCTTCAACCAGATTACCACCTTGTAAATCAGTTAGGTATAAGAAGTATCAGTATTTCATTTTACCTTCATTGATTCCTTCTCTGATGCTCTTTCTTTTTTTATGCGGATCCAGGTTACTAACGCATGTCATCTTCCTCCTTTTTACATTTTTTGCATGACAGATCAACTGTTCATGGTTTGAAAATCTAAGGAAATGTTTGTTTCTTCTTCACTTTTTTACATATTGGATCAAAAACAAAATTTACCATCTTAACTATTTTTAAGTGTACATTACAATATTGGGAATGATATGCACGTTGTTACACAATTCTTTTATCATTTAAAGCTCTTTTATCTTTCAAAACTGAAATTTATGTGCATTAAACAAGTCCCTGGATCATCCCTTACTCTCATCCCCTAGCACATATCCTCTAATTTCTATGAGTTTTACTATTTTAGATACCTCACATAAGAGGAATAATACAGTATTTGTCTCCTTTTTTAAAAGATGTATGTATTTATTTGAAAGGATAGGTGGCCAAGAGAGAAAGACAGAGCTCTTCCATTGCTGGTTCTCTCCCCAAATGGCCACAACAGCCAAGATTGAGCCAGACTAAAGCCAGAGCCAGACACTTCATCTGGATCTGTCACATGAGTGGCAGGAACTCAAGTACTTAAGCTATCATTCCCTGCTTCCCATGTGCATTAGCCGGAAGCTGGATGGGAAACAAAGGAGCTGGAGCCTGAACCAGACTCAGATATGGGAAGTGGACAACACAAGTGGTGGCTTAACCTGCTATGCCACAGTATGCTCACACCCCACCACACACATACACTCACCCTGGTATTTGTCTTCCTGTAACTAGCTTATTTCACTTAGCGTAATGCCTTTAAAGACCATTCATATTGTTAACATGTATCATAATTTCATTCCTTTTTAAAGCCTAGTAATACAAGGGCACTTTAAAAAGTTTCTGGAAAATAGAATTAAACAATGTTTATTTTGGTGCAAAAAAGTTTGAAATCCTTTCATATGGAGAAAATTTCAAAAGTTCATGAAAAATGCCTGTTTCGATAAAATTGCAGAGACTTCAAATTTTTTTCACCAAGACATTTTAATTCTATTTTTCCATGAATTTTTTGAAGTACCCTCATATTCCATTGTATATTAGTTGCTAGACATTTAGATTGCTTCCATTTTGTTGCTTTTAGAAATTGTGGCTGCTATGAACATGAATATGCAGATACGTGTTTGAAACTCTGTTTTCAGTTCTTTGTATCACAGAAGCAGTATGACTGAATTGTATGTTAATTTCACTTTCAACTTTGAGGAACTACCATAGTGTTTTCTTCTTTTTTTAAAGATTTATTTTATTTATTTGAAAGACAGAGTTACAGATAGAGGTAGAGACAGAAAGAGAGAGGTCTTCTATTCCAATTCTGCAAAAAAAAAAAAAAAAAAAGTGCCATTAGGATTTTTCTAGAAATCACATTAAATCTGTAGATCACTTTGTGTAGTGTAACACTTGGATAATATTATGTCTTCTAGTTTACAAACACAGGATATGTTTCCAATTATTTGTGTCTTTATTTTCTTTCCACAGTGTTTTGTAGGTTTTGCTGTACAAGTCTTCTGTCTCCTTGGTTAAGTTTATTCCTAAACATTTTATCCTTTCTGATGCTACTGTAAATGGGATTGTTTTCTTTCTTTTTAGATTGTCCATTGATGGTGTTTTGCATCACACCTGATATTTTTATGTGTTGATTTGTGTATCTTGCAACTTTGCTGAATTTATCAGTTTAAATCGATTTATTTTTTTGTAGAATCTTTAGAGTTTACTGCAAACAAGATTATGTCATCTGTGAACAGAGATCATTTTATTTCTTCCTATACTATTTGGATGTCTTTTGTTCTTGCTTGATTCCTCTGGTTAGGACTACAGTACTATATAGAATAGAAGTGGTAAGAGTGGGCGTCCTTGCCTTGGTGCTGATCTTCGAGGGAAAATTTTTAGTTTTTCATCATTGAATATGATGTAAGCTGTGACCTTTTCGTTTGTAGTCTTTATTATGTTAATTTCTCTCTAGTCTTTGTTTGTTTGGGTGTTTTTATAATGAAAGGGTATTGAGTTTTTCAGACTTTTTTTTCTGTATCACTTGAGAGGATCATGTGGTTTTTGAACTAGCGGATGGAAAATATCTCTCTCTCTCTCTCTCTGACTTTCAAATAAATAAATGAATCTTTTTTTAAAAAGAATATTGGTTTATACCTTTTTTCTTATAGTATCTTTGATATTGGTATTAAGTAATGCTTTTGTTTTCTGTTCTCTATTTCTGCTCTAATCTTTATTGCTTCCTTCCTTTTGCTTTGTTTGAGTTTAGTTTGTTCTCTAGTTCTTTCCTTGAAGTGTAGAGTTAGGTTGTTTAGTCAGGTCTTTTTTCTTTAATGTGTGCATTTACTGCTAGAAGTGTCCTTCTTAGTACTACTTTTGCTACATTGTATAAGTTTTTGGTGTGTTTCATTTTCATTTTAACTTGTTTCAGGATGTTTTCTAATTTCTGCTGTGATTGCCCCTGTGACCCATTGGCTGTTCACAGAGTGTGTTGTTTAATTTTTACATATTTGTGAATTTTCCACTTTTCCTTTTGCTGGTGACTTCTAGTTTCTGTTCTTTACATTTGAAGGATTATTCTACTGGATTGAAGATTCTTATACTTTTCTTGCTTTTGTGTTCTGTAATGAAAATGTGCTGTAATTTTTATCCTTGTTTCTCTTTAGATAGTTTAGATAGGTGCTTTCCCTCTCTGAATTTCTTGGATGTTGTTTGATTTATCTTTGGTTTTGTGCACTTTGTATATGAAATGCCAAAATGTAGCAGTATTTCTGGCTTTTTAAAAATAATTATACTGCTTGGTATTCTCTGAACTTCAGGGTGTGTTGCTTCATGCTACCTCTTTTTGAAAATAAGATTTATTGGAACATAACAACTCGAGTTATTTCCCTTGTTGTCTGAGGTCAGTTTGATGCTGTAATGGCTGAGGCTGAGTTGAGATCTGAGGTGACAGATCTGATGGCCTGCAAAGCCTACATTACTCAGTAGTTTTCCCATGCATTAGAGAGTCAGGTGATCTAGATTGTAGTTCTGACTTAGCTGCTAACAAGGTGTATCACTTTGGGCAAATCATTTAATCTGTGAGCCTTTCATTGGCTACATTTTGGAGGAGTTTGGACTAGATGCTTTCTCTTGTTCTACCCAGATGCAGAAATTTGTGATTCTGTTTGTCAGAACTGTGTTTGAAGATTTATACCCTTTTTATTTGAGTAATGTAGTGCTTTGATAAAAAGTATTAAAAGATAATAGAATGTTAGAATGTTTTTTAATTTACAATTACCATTCTAGGTTTGGATGAAGTAACCATTACTGCCCTTCCTACTTCTTATCATTGCCTTTGAGAACCCTTATACTTTCATATAGACAGTGTTATCTTTTGCTTATGATAAATACCATTCTCACTTGGAAGATGTTTCATGTCCTAGGAATCACCATCATTTTTGTCATATAGAAGTTACTACCATCATAATTTTCCAGGAAAGAAATTTTTTTTTTTTTTTTTTTTTGACAAGCAGAGTGGACAGTGAGAGAGAGAGACAGAGAGAAAGGTCTTCCTTTGCTGTTGGTTCACCCTCCAATGGCCACTGCCACCAGCGCGCTGTGGCCGGCGCACCGCGCTGATCCAATGGCAGGAGCCAGGTACTTCTCCTGGTCTCCCATGGGGTGCAGGGCCCAAGCACTTGGGCCATCCTCCACTGCACTCCCTGGCCACAGCAGAGAGCTGGCCTGGAAGAGGGGCAGCCGGGACAGAATCCGGTGCCCCGACCGGGACTAGAACCCAGTGTGCCGGCGCTGCAAGGCAGAGGATTAGCCTAGTGAGCCGCGGCGCCGGCTAGAAATTTTGTTTGACTATTATGATGAAACATAAAAAATGCATAGCACTTGATTGTTTGTTGTTACTAGGGGCCCTGGTTATCATATTATTCATAATATTCAGCTCTGTCGAGTTTTTTCTAGTGTTTGAAATTCTTTTTAGGATACTTAAGTTTGTTTCTTCACACTTGCAGAGGTTTTTTTTTTTTTTTTCTTAAAGATTTGATGTGTGGAAAACTTATGATAATGAACTGTATGCACTAACTACAATTATAGCACTTTACTAGCCTGGAGTTACCACATTTTATAAGTTGTCCAAGGCTTTAATACATTTAAATTCTGGATTAAAAGTAAATCTTGAATCCTTCTCCCTACCACCACTGTGATTAATTTTAGTTTTAGGAATATGAACCACAAAAGGAATTTGCAGTTTGTTGTAGGAATTCATTAAGCTGCAATATCTTGAGAGTTTAAGGAGGCTCAAATGTTTTTTAGGCTAAAGAAATAGAGAAGCTCTAATTCTTTACAGAAAAGGAAATGAAGAAAGACTTGCTACCAACGGGAGGATCATCTTTGATAAACAGACCTTTTTTTTTTTTAAGATTTATTTATTTATTTGAGAAACAGAGTTATAGACAAAGAGAGGCAGAGACCGAAGTCTTCAATCTTCTGGTTCACTCCACAACAACTGGAGCTGGGCTGAATCCAGGAGCCAGGAGTTTCTTCCAGGTCTCCCATGTGGGTGCAGGTGCCCAGGCACTTGGACCATCTTCCACTGCTTTCCCAGGCCACTAGCAAGGAGCTAAATCAGAAGAAGAGCAGCCAGGACACAAGCTGGCATCCACATGGGAGGCCGGCAGTGGAAACACAGGCAAAGGCTTAACCTATTACACCACAACGCCAGCCTCCAAATTGACTTTTTAACTCTCTTGCCTATTTCTGTCTTCCTCATTATACATTTTATGGTGGCATTTGATCTATAAGGTCTCATATTGCTTGTAGCTGTGGCGTACCTCAGCTCCTGAAAGAAAAGACAGTCCTAAATATAAAAACAAAGAATTTGTAAATCACTTATTTTATCAATTCCTTTTTCATTCTTTTTTTCTTTCACAAATACTTGAAATTTGCCTAAAATACTCTTTAGTTCTAAACAATGAATAATTATTTACAGAATAAGAAACTATTAAGAAATAATTTTAATTTATTATAGATATAATTTGGGATTCATTCTTAACGTTAAGTGGGAAATATTAATTCAGTAGGTCACTGTGTGGATGTCATATAAAACTATTTTATTTGAACATAAATAAATAAATTTTAACCTTATATTTAGAGTTACATATAGGTTCACAGGTTATGGAATAAATAAAACGAAGGAATATATTGAATGAAACTTGAGGAGTTTATTTTTGTATAAAATAATTTGGTGACTTGAAATTTTAATCATATTTTCAGGGAAAGTTGACTTATAATACATAGGACAACTATCATATTACAGCACTGACAAACTAAGAGTTTCATGTTTTTCTGTCCTCTGAGTTACTTATATGTTTTCCTCTTAGAATTCCTTGATCTATGAGCTCTTCTCTGTTATGGTTCATTCGGGGAGTGCTGCTGGTGGCCATTATTATGCTTGTATAAAGTCATTCAGTGATGAGCAGTGGTACAGCTTCAATGATCAACATGTGAGCAGGGTAAGGAGGTATCTTTTAATATTATTGTTCTGAAAGGAGTAGGAATATTTCTAGTCAACAGTTGGTCTTACTATAAATGGGAAAATCTGTCTAGAAATACATCTTAAGAGCCATGTCATGTCGCCTTCCATTTTTGCTTCATTAGATTTTCTGCTGTTGCTTATTGTTTTTTGTTAAGATTTGTTTATTTATTTGAAAGGCAGAATGTTACAGTGAGAGAGGGACAGACAGACAGAGAGGAGAGAGGTCTTCCATCTGCTGGTTCACTCCCCAAATGGCCACGGCAGCCATGGCTGGACCAGGACAAAGCCAGGATCGAGGAGCTTCTTCTGGGTCTCCTACATGGATGCAAGAGCCCAAGGACTTGGGCTATCCTCCGCTGCTTTCCCAGGCACATTATCAGGGAGCTACATTGGACGTGGAATAGCCAGGTCCCCAACTGCCACCTAAATGGGATGCTGGCGCCGCAGACTGTGGCTTGTGCCAGCCTTTCTTTGTCAGTTTGTTTGAGACTTGTTACATATTTCCCAAATTAGACTACCAGTTTTCCTCTTGCCTTGAAGCCTTCAAATGTGCTTCATGACTAAATATTATGAATTGGTATCTGAAGATCTTATGTAGCATCTAACTGTGATGTTAAAAGATTGGGTTACATATTGATCTTAATAGAATGTTGTTATAGATTTCATTTTAAAAAAGGAAATAATCTGACAACTCTCTAGATAACACAAGAGGACATTAAGAAAACGCATGGTGGATCTTCAGGAAGCAGAGGCTATTATTCTAGTGCTTTTGCAAGGTAAAAAGTCATTTCCCAAATTTTATTGTTTATAAGTTAGAATTAATATAGTGTCTCAGTGTTTCATAATCATTCAAGACTTAACCCAGAGATCAGGAAACTACAACCCATGAGCCAAATCCCATCCATTTCCATATTTGGAGAATAAAGTTTTATTGAACATGGACATAGTTACTTGTTTATATAGCATAAGTCTGTGCTTTCACTCTACAAAAAACATCTTTGAGTGGTTGTAGCACAGACCAGTGTGCCCTGTAGAACCCAAGATTTTTACTCTTTGGCCCCTCCAGAAAAAATTTGCTGACTCTGAACTTCACTGTTGCAGTCACTCCAGTATGGTTTTACTCTTCACTATCTTATCAAAAAGAGAGAGAAATCTTCTCATAAATCTGTAATTAAAAACAAAGTAGATTTTTCCGTTTTTTGGGATGTTTTAAATTTGGATGTGTCCCTGAACAGTAGCATGCATTTCTAATCATTTGAAAGAAACTTTACAATTTAAAATAATTATTTAATGATAGGAAGTGGAATCTTTACCATCTTCTTTTTTTGTCTCTTAATTTTTTTTATATTTCTGCCAGCTCTACAAATGCATATATGCTGATATATAGACTGAAAGATCCAGCAAGAAATGCAAGTATGTCAACCTATGGGTATTTGATTTTAGTCTGTAATATAAACTAATTTGGTTTGTATTCCAAGCTAATTTGTTTTATACATGATAGGAAATTAAGTTTTCTTGTACCTGATAGTATTAATTATAAAGATTGTTTAGAAATGACCATGCTATTAGTGAATCTGTTTTAAGCATTATAATGTATTCACATTTTTTAAACCTTTATTAGATTGATACAAGACTTAGACAAAACTGTATTCCAAGGTCTGTTACATAGTGTTCAAGAAATTATTGTGGAACTAATGAAAAAATTAAGGGAAATTATAACAGGAAGTCATTTCAGATCAGAGATTTAAAAGCAGAAGTAAACATTTTTATTGCATCATAAAGAAAGTATCCCAAAGATTAACTTGTCTCAGATCATAGCCACCTGAATGCAAGCTAAGATTGTGATTCATTGACCTGTGTGGATCCAGCCTTCCAGTAACTCTTCCTTTGATTTTGTGATGAAGCACCAGAGGGCGCTGTAGGAGTTGATATGGAATATTTAAAAATTAGAGCTCCTTTGTAAAAACAATTTTTACTTTCCAAAAAGGCATATTTTTGGTATGAATTGTTCTCCCTGTTTAATGTCAAATAATCATTAAATTCATTAAGTAGTTTCATAGTCTTATATTATTAACCTTTAATACTTTGAGTTAATATGAAGTTTTTATCATTTTTAAAAATTCGTAAAATAATTCACGTGTAGGTCAGTGATCACCACTCCTTGTATATACTGTTTTCCTTTAAATGGTTGTTTAAAAGTAACCTCAGAAACGGTGACCACTTTTCCTGTATTCATATGAATCTTACAGCACAAGGAGGGAAGACTGGAACAGATAAAGTTAGGAGTTTTGTGACTGCCTTCTTTGGGTAGGAAGCAGTTAAAAGAGTACTTTGAGGACAAAGTAGATAATAATATATGAGAATAATAACATAAATAGCATTGTTTTAGAACAGCAACTACATTTATTAAATATTATGTCCCAAGTAATTGTATAGGGTAGGTGTTATTAATTAGCTAAAGAAAACTAGGTCTAGAGAAATAAACTTGTTCAAGGTTACACAATTTGAAAATGGTGGCACAGTTTAAAGGCAGAAATTAGTTGTTTTTGAATTTTAGAGGGAGTTTCCCATCTTAAAATCTTACTCTGTATATACTCGAGTTGTTCTGGATCCAGGGGCTTTTATGGATAGATAATATAACTTTTTAAAATACAAGAACTGAGCATGTATCATTTTCATTACTCTTTACCTTTGTCTGGAAGAAGCTTATGTTCCAGATTGAGATAGGATAATTGAGATACATTTCCACGAATGGTATAATACCAGGTGTATAATATGGCAGCAGAGTAGAACCGAGTGAATAAAGCTTGATTTCAGTGACACTATCTTCTCCTGTTTTTATTAATAGAATTTTTAGAAGTGGATGAATATCCAGAACATATTAGAAACCTGGTGCAGAGAGAGAGAGAATTGGAAGAACAAGAAAAGAGGCAACGAGAAATTGAACGCAACACGTGCAAGGTTAGGTGTGCTTTTGATTGAAAAGTGCTAAGTTTGCTGAAATGCTTTTCTTAAAATTAACTCATTAGATTAAGTCTACAGACAGTTATGCCATCACGATCATGTAGCAGGAATGGAAAGCCTTTTTTCTGCCAAGGACCATTTGGATTTTTTTTTTTTTTTTTTTTTTGACAAGCAGAGCCAGATAGTGAGAGAGAAAGACAGAGAGAAAGGCCCCCCTCCGCCAGTTCACCCCCCAAATGGCCACCACAGCCAGTGCACTGTGCCGATCCGAAGCCAGGAGCCAGGCGCCTCCTCCTGGTCTCCCATGGGGTGCAGGGCCCAAGCACTTGGGCCATCCTCCACTGCACTCCCAGGCCACAGCAGAGCTGGCCTGGAAGAGGAGCAACCGGGACAGAATCCAGCGCCCCAACCGGGACCAGAACCCAGGGCGCTGGATATTTATAACATTATTCACAGCCATACAAAATTATGAACTTAAAAATTAGCCTGCTATAAATTTACCTAATTTTGAGTCCCAACTGCAGGTTTCCTTGGTGGGGTCAGACAAAATGATTTCGTGGGCCAGACATTCCCTACCCCTGAAAGCAACTTAGCTACAAAGGTAAAACTTGATTTGATTTGATGCATAAATACCTAATAATACAAGCGATAGTGTTTGGGGCTGGTGAAGTTATGTTGAGGTAGACATTCTCAACCTACCATGAGAAGAATAAATCATTAAAATCTTTCTGAGTAAAAACTGAGAAGCATTTATCAAGATCCTTAAGCGGATTCAGTATCTTTTATATACTTTCTCTTATGGAAATATTGCTAATGACATATTTTCCAAACCAAGAAAATATTGGAAACGTCTTGAGGGCTTATCAGTTGGAGAATGATTACATAAGTTATGACACATGCTTATAAAGAAATGAGTAGTTAAAATTATTGTTTTTGAATTTTTTGATAGGAGTCATAGTCAATCAAGTGAGAAATGTAGACACAAGAAATAATTATCTCAATTTTATTTTTTTTTTAGTTATTTCACAGTGTGTTTGATGCAGTGGTTAAGTTTCCATTTAGGACACCCACATCCAATATCAATATGCCTGGTTCAAGTCCTGGCTACTATGCTTCTGATTCAGCTTCCTGCTGATACACACTCTGGGAGGCAGTAGATGATGGCTGAGGTGGTTGGTTCTCTGCCATCCACATGGGAGACCTGAATGCATTTCTGGGCTCCTGGCTTTGGCATGGCCTAGCACCAGCTCTTGCAAGAATTTTAGATATCTCTCTGTTTCTGCTTGTCTCTTTCTCTCTACCTTTCAAATGAAAATAAATAAATAAATAAATAAATAAAAATTTTAAATCACAGTATTTTGACAATTAGGAAAAATGATGTATGCAAAAAGTTAACTTTGTTAATAAACTGGATTGATAATGGTGATACTTTACTTTTTCTAGATAAAATTATTCTGTTTGCATCCTGTGAAACAAGTAATGATGGAAAATAAATTGGAGGTTCATAAAGATAAGACCTTAAAGGAAGCAGTAGAAATGGCTTACAAGGTATGTTTAATTTCACTAAATTGATAGCTTATATAATATTGATTTCACAGGTTTTTATTATAATAATAGAAACATTTACAGTAACTTTGATAGCCTATTAATTCATACATTTCATACAGTTTATAACTGTTTCAGAACATAGACAGTTGATCTTGAGAATTTTCTTACTCTGAGGACCACTTCAGACTTTCTAGAACTCAGAATTGTATTAGAAACAAAATATGTGTTCTTTCTGTTCAGTTAACACATATTTATTGAGTTACTTATTGTATGAGGCCTGAGAGATACCCTAGTGAGCAAGACAGCATGATACACATGGATAAGACAGGAAAAAGACCATGGTCAGTGTCCTCAGGGAATTTATAATCTGCTGGGAAAAAAAATAAAAATTATCTAAACATCACAACCTGCAGTTATTTTATTGTTTAAATACTATAAATAATTTCAGTGTTGGGTAGCCTAAGTATATTGACATGGTTTATTCTGAGCCTTCAACTTTGAGAAGGGGACACTCTGAGGTGAGGAAGTGCTTGGCACATGCAAGAAACTCTGAAGAGCAGTAGTGTGTGCAGGCTGCCTTGAGGAATGCAGAGTAGCATAAAATGAAATTACAGATGTTGTAGGAGTAGAAGTTTGCATTTTTTCCTAAGAATAATGGAAAATTATTAGTGGGTTTTGAATAGTACCTAGAAAGGGAAGCACTCTTTGACCATTCTAAATAGCATTTGTGATACTGAGGGACAGATTCTTTTTTAATCCCCTCTGTATGTAATCATTACCAGAACTTGGCTGACATGAATAGTCAACACCTAGAGAAAAACATTGCATGCTAAATCCTTTCATATATAATTATATGTAGAGCCCACGAGAGAAGTAAAAACAGCACACAAGATAGGTGAAGTTTTTTCTCAAATTGTGATCCAGCTCAGCCTACACCAGAATCCTAGTCTTATTAAAAATGCTAATACCTGCAAGTGAATTAGAATTTTTTTGTTGGAGCCTGGCAATACAAATTTTAAACAAGTATCTTAGGTGATTCTTAAGCATACTAAAGCTTGAGAAGCACTTGTCAAATGTGTTATTTTAGTATCCTGTCCTCTAACAAGGGTAAAGACCACTCTGGTTTTGCTTACAGTTACGGTTTTGCTTGCAGTTTTAGTACTCTTGCCTGGTCTATAGGAGAATCAAAAAATTGGGTGGGTCTGTGAATGAGCAAACCAAATGAATGGCTGGCCCTGGAATTGCCTGATTATGCAACAGATCCTTTACACGTAGCATCATAAGCTGCAGCCCCACAAAACTGTAGTGAGACCAAAGTGGAGCAAATGACTTAGCAACAAAACTGTTTTCCATAGTAAGGTCAACCAGTGATAGCAACAAAGGTAGCTTATTAATATTCTGTAGTTTTTTAATGTGGGAAGGAAACATTGTCTTGAAAATAGGAAGTAAAAGTTCATAAATAAAAACTGTCAAACAGAAGAGAGAAATCAGTTTTATCTCAGAATGAGAGTGGAGGGTGAGTGGAGATCAGTGGGGACACCCCAAGGCTTGCAACGCTGTGTTTAGAGTCATAATCACAAGCTTTAAATGGACGTTGACTACTTCCATGCATGAATCCCTTCTAGGAAGCTTATTGTCCTCTCAAGACATACTGCTTCCAGGTTACATTAAATCCACCAGTGACATGTGCTAAAGGGCAATTTTTGGATAGAAATGCCCATGCTGGGAGCTATAGGTCCTGTGGAGGCCAATATTAAAGGGAATGTCTGTGGAGGAGTGGAGTGACCCTTGGAAGACATCAAAGCTGCAGCCTTTGTGGTAACCTAAGGAGATCTGCTGCGCTGCCATACTTAGGAAGATGTTACGAGATCCGCGTATTATCGCTTCTCCAGAGTGGATTGTGAAAACAAAAGATGCATATTCTAATTGGTTAGCTGCTTGTTTTCCTCTTAGGGTTCCAGCTTTGTGATTACAAAGCAATAAATAATCGTTGATTTTGAGTGCAACTAAAGTTTAGAATGTGCACAGTTTGTATCATTTGAGGGATGATGAAACATGGTAATTTTAAAATAAATTTAATTTCTTCCTTTAACTTAGATGCATATTATAAACGTGGCTTTTATTGTGCATTAGGACTTAATGTAGAATTATTACATAGCAGACTTAAACACTTTATATAGATATATTTTTTTTTCTTTTTGCTGTGGGGGTTGTTTTCTTTTAGATGATGGATTTAGAAGAGGTAATACCTCTGGATTGTTGTCGCCTTGTGAAGTATGATGAGTTTCATGATTATCTAGAACGATCATATGAAGGAGAAGAAGATACACCAATGGGACTTCTACTAGGTGGAGTCAAATCAACATATATGTTTGATCTGCTGTTGGAGACAAGAAAGCCTGATCAAGTTTTCCAGTCTTACAAACCTGGAGGTAAGCAGTTTTTTAGTGCTTTGAGTTACAGTGTACTTAAAGTTGTCATGAAAAGGTTTTTGTTTTCGAAAGTGAATGTAATTTAGAATTTTCAATATGTTCTTATAATGTAGAGTAATTTTGACACGTTTGGACTTTGAAATTAATTTCTGGGTTACTTGCCAACAGCAATACACATAATTAAAAAACTAACAGCAACAGAATTTCTTGAATATGTAGAACTGAATGATTTAGTATTGAATCATTCTAAAGATGCAGTAAATCCCTAAAGTTACCAGCTTGTCTCTTAGGACCATCTGTCTGTCTGTCTGTCCCTGACTCTGTTCTCCTATTCTTTTGCCTCCTATCCCCAAACCTTGGTTCAAAGAAGTGTATTCCCATAAAGTCTCAGAAATATAGTCGACCCTTGGACAAGGTGGAAGTCAGGGGCATTAATCTCCTAACTTCTAATAGCCTATTCTTGACTGGAAGCCTTACCCATGATATAAACAGTTGATGAACAGGTCTTTTGTATGTTATGTGTATTACATATGATGAAAAATACATAAGAACCACAAAAGATCACTTTTTGCTACAATGCATAATTTATTGGAGAGAGGAACTACTCATGCAGAGATGATTAGCATCGTACCACATTTTAAGTGGATACTCGCAACACTTGAGTGAGCTCACCACAGTAGTAACAGGAAGTGGCTTCAAGATTATTACCGTAGTGCAGTACATAATACAGATAATTTTTGTGCAGTTATAATGTAATGCTGCATCTTTATTTACATTTTTCTCAACTACAGATAACACCATATATGAGCTGTGTTTGTGTGCATAAGTTTTGAAAATGTTAACTTTTCATACTAAATTTTTATGTATTTTATCGTAATAAATAATAAAATAGACAATTATCTACATATTTTTATGCACTTGTGACATACTTTTCTTAATTTTTTAGATATTTCTAAGTTATGCAATAGGTCTGTGAGGTTTTTAAAATTATCACAGATCTTTCCCCCATGCCAAAAATAAAAAAAACCACATGTAAGTGGACCTGTGTAATTCAAACTATGTCATTCAAGGGTCTGCGTTTTCAGGATCTCTTTGGAAGGGTATTTTTGTAACCCCATCACTGTCAGTATTTAAGATGTTTCTGGGCCAGCGCCGCGGCTCACTAGGCTAATCCTCCGCCTTGCGGCGCTGGCACACCGGGTTCTAGTCCCAGTCGGGACTAGAATCTGTCCAGGTTGCCCCTCTTCCAGGTCAGCTCTCTGCTGTGGCCCGGGAGTGCAGTGGAGGATGGCCCAAGTGCTTGGGCCCTGCACCCCATGGGAGACCAGGATAAGTACCTGGCTCCTGCCATTGATCAGCGTGGTGCACCGGCTGCAACGCGCCGGCCGCGGCGGCCATTGGAGGGTGAACCAATGGCAAAGGAAGACCTTTCTCTCTGTCTCTCTCTCTCACTGTCCACTCTGCCTGTCAAAAAAAAAAAAAAAAAAAAAAATGTTTCTTTGTCTTCTCCTCTTCTTCTGGTTCCAGGAATTCAGCCTTGTCTTTCTTCATTAAATCTATTATATTCACTCAGTATTACTGTTTTCTTCCTTTGAGACCAATTGGAAAGCAAAATACAATGTTCCTAGTTTATCCAAAGCAGTCCCTAAAGATAGTTACCTTGTCTTTCTCATGTCCAGAATTTTCTAGTAATCACTGTATATAAATTATAATAAATAGGAGAAAGTCAAAATGTTTTAATTTATTTTACAGAGTTCTTTCTGTGTGTCTTGACTCTAGCTTTCTTGCTCAGTGGTTAATCAGATTTTGAAGTTAAATTCACTTTTATCCTTACAAATTGAATTTACCAAACTTTTTTTTCTTAAAGATTTATTTATTTATTTGAAAGGCGGAGTTACAGAGAGGCAGAGGCAGAGAGAGAGAGAGAGAGAGAGGTCTTCCATCCGCTGGTTCCCTCCCCAAATGCCCCCAATAGCTGGAGCTGGGCCGATCTGAAGCCAGGAGCCAGGAGCTTCTTCCAGTCTCCCACGCGAGTGCAGAGGCCCAAGGACTTGGGCCATGTTCTACTGTTTTCCCAGGCCATAGCAGAGAGCTGGATCAGAAGTGGAGCAGCTGGGACTTGAACTGGTGCCCATATGGGATGCCAGCGCTGCAGATGGCAGCTTTACCCGCTATGCCATAGCGCCGGCCCCAACAAAACCTTATTCTGACCTTTCAGATTATGTTCCTCAGTGGATATTATGAACCTCCTTATTATAAAAACCTGTCTTTCCAAAAGTAGGTCAAGTAGAGTTTTCCTTGAAGGAATCTGTTTAAGTGGGGAAATTTCATTTCTGAAAACCTGATAATACCTATTTCAGTCAAACTCTATCCTATCTGTAGAGTCCATTTTTTTAGATAGAAAAAAAGATAATGATTAAAATATAGCAGAAGTAAGCAAAAAAGCTATTTTGTTTAAAAAGGACCTCTAACTGTGAGTGTGAACTGTAAGATTCCTGTAATCTCCTTCATTTGTTAATATCAAGATTTTAGTCAGAATGCTGTGTCAGATTAGCAACATAGAGGAAAAAGTGAGGATTAACATATAATACCAGAAGTAAAAACAGAGTAACTGTCTGTTAAGTGTAGTGTTTGAAGATTATTCATTTATAAGAAACTAAAATTTGGGGCCAGTGCTGCAGCATAGTGGGTAAAGCTGCCGCCTGCAATACCAGCATCCCATATGGGTGCCGGTTCAAGTCCCAGCTGCTCCACTTTCGATCCAGCTCTCTGCTGTAGCCTGGGAAGGTTTGAGAGACCCAGAAGAAGCACCTGGCTCCTGTCTTCGAATCAGTGCAGCTCCAGCCATTGTGGCCATTTGGGGAGTGAACCAGTGGATGGAAGACTCTTCCTCTCACTCTCTCTCTGCCTCTCCTTTTCTCTCTGTGTAACTCTGCCTTTCAAATTAATAAATAAATCTTAAAAAAAAAAAAAAGAGAGAAGCTAAAAGTTTAGTTATCAGCATATCCTGAAAACAGAGAGGGGAAGATGGTATTCAGTTATAATATGAGGCATTTGAGTGAAAAAACAGACACATAACCAGTTTTTGTGCAGAATTCTCCGTAAGGCATGGAGAGTATTACTGTGAGGGAGGACGTTGATTATGAAGAAGGTCGTGAGTGGCATGATGCAGGGGTTTCATAAGCAGGTGTGCAGGGCTGTGTCCCCTCAGACCAGTTGCACTTTGTGGTTACTTATATTTACTTAGTATTGTGGTTTTGCCTGTTTTTGGAACTTTACATTTGTGTTTTTAATATGCTTGATAAATTTGACAGTGATTTTATATTTTACAAGGAAACAGAACACTTCTTTTTAAAAATCTTTTTTGACTTATATAGGAAATATAAAGGTAAAAAATAATACTTCCTAATGATGGCTACTATTTAACATTTTAAAAAGAGATGCGGGAGGACTTTTTTGTGAGCCTCATTTCCATTTCTTATATATATTTGCTAGTATTGTGTTAAATTGTAAAAGAGAAGTTCTGAAATGTATTTTACGTGTGTAACACACATCTACCATCTTGAAAATGATCTTTGCCAGCTGTTAGACACACATTAAAAATGTATTGCTCATGTGAAATGGATTAAAAAATAACCTCCAGTTATGTTTTTATGTCCTCAAATGTGACAGAAGTGATGGTGAAAGTTCACGTTGTTGATCTAAAGGCAGAATCTGTAGCTGTTCCCATAACTGTTCGTGCTTACTTAAATCAGACAGTTACAGAGTTCAAACAACTGATTTCAAAGGTAAGTTTTCAAATGGGCCAGTGATTATTTTGAGTGTTTGACATGTTTACAAAGCACAGTGTTAGAGGTAGGATATAGTTTCTACCTCAATAAGTCAAAATTTTATAGCCAGAAGACAACTGTACTTAGTAAAGAAGGACATTTCAAATAAAAGAAACAAATTGAGCAAAGAATGAGGCAAGTACACATAACAACAGTTTGTATGTTTGGCTGGGTCACTGTAAAAATAGGCTTGGGAGTGTGTATGTTCAGTTCATTTCATGGAAGATTTTATATAGTAAGTACAAAAGTTTGGGCTGTCTTTGGTGTGAGCAGTAGGAGGTAGATTTTTTGAGTGTAGCAGTGGTATGATTGATCAGATCTGTGCTGTAGAATTTTAAGTCTGGTGTCAACTAGACTAGTTCCAGATTGACTGAGAGTGAGTCAGGAATGGAGATGAGGCAGCTGGTGAAATAATTCAGGTGAAAGCATGTGACTGGAAATGAGAAAGGGCATATATTTTGAGAGAATTTTATACACACACACAAACATATATATGGCATTGCTAAATACTGGGATAAGGCAAGGACACAGATGACCAGAAGGGTTTCAAAGTTGGATCATCAGAAAGGTGGTGATGTGATTATTAAGAGAAACAGGAGTAAGGTGAGGGGACAGATTTGGCAGATAAGGTGATAAACATATGCCCCATTATGTGAATTAGTGATGATGAACATAGGCTCATTTAGAATTTCTGTTTGTTAAAGGTTTATTTATTTGAAAGACAGAGTTACAGAGAGGGGGAGAGAGAGAGAGAGAGAGAGATCTTCCATCTGCTGGTTGACTCCCCAAATGGCCACAGCAGCTGGAACTGGGCCAAGGCAGAAGCCAGGAGCCAGGAGCTCATCTGGTTCTCCACTCCCTAGTCCTTGGGCCATCATCTTCCGCTGCTTTCCCAGGTGTGGAGCAGCTAGGACTCAAACCACTGCTCATATAGGATTCCAGCCTTGCAGGTTTTGACTTAATCCTCCGTGCTACAATGTTGGCCCCATCTTTTGGAATTTTTGAGCTGGAAAAATATGAAAACATTCAGATTTCCTTGGCAAAAGGACCAGTCCACACCAGACCCTCAGGGGCCCTGTACTCTATAGAACCTTGAGCAAACAAATGTAAGCAAATTGTGCAGAGTTTCTGGACTCTGTGTTAAGAACCCTTGATATAGAATAGGTTGTTCAGTAATTATAAGTTAAGAAATTTAGCCTATTTTATAGTTATTCATCTTATGATAGTCTTATCTCATTATCTGGGGATCTTCATACCTGTGTAGCAGGGTTGTGAGCATTAATGGAAATATAAATGTATGTGCAGTTTGAAAAAATGCAAAGTGTCATATCAGAATGGTTGTTACTATTACTGTGTTAAAATACTTTAATACTTTTACTTTCTAAAAAAAAAGATTTATTTATTTATTTGAAAGGCAGAGTTACAGAGAGGCAGAGAGAGAGAGAAAGAGTGAGAGGTCTTCCATCTACTGGTTCACTCCCTGGATGGCAATGGCAAAAGCTGTGCCAATTCAAAGCCAAGAGCCAGGAGCTTCCTCCGGTTCTCCCATGTGGGTACAGGTGCCCAGGGACTTGGGCCATCCTCCACTGCCTTCCCGGGCCATAGCAGAGAGCTGGATCAGAAGTGGAGTAGCCAGGACTCAAACTGGCGCCCACATGGGATGCTGGCATTGCAGGTGGCGATTTCACCCACTACACCACAGAACCAGCCGCTAATACTTTTGCTCTTGACAAAGTAGTAATAGTCAAGAAACAGATCAAGTTGCAAACTTATGATTAAATTGCGTGTGTGTGTGTATGTATGCTGTGCCAGTTTAATTGCTCCATATTACATTTTTTTAAATGCTAGATGTAAAAAAAATGAGTGTCATCTAGCATATGAGCACTGAGGTAGAATATAAGAGTCATATGATAGTCCTTTCCCTGATGAAGTTCATAATCTTGTTGGGGAAAAATATATCTTGAGAATATAGACAGTTAGCCAAAGTGGTGTTTTGAGTATAACTAGATTGACTAAGAATTAGATATTCATAATTGATACCATGTTATACTGAAAACAAATTGTTTTTAATATAATTATTTTCATCTGTTCATTTCATGTAGAATTCATCAAAATGACCACAAAAATTAAAGATGTGGAATTTCAGAATGCCTTTAAATTTTACTTACCAATTTAATCTCATTTTACACAGAGTAAAATTGACCAGTAAAATTATTAACTACTATTCACAGAATACAGAATAGTTTATCAAAAACCAGGAAGTTAAAAGGATGTTAATTTGACATTGACTCTTAAAGAGTCAGTTACTCAGTTTCTTTGGAATCAAGTCACCTCATTTATTTTAAGACTTTGAAAAAATAGAATTTTTAGTGCGAAGTTCGTGATTGATAGTCTGACTAATAATTTTTCCTTGGGTTATCCAAAAATTTTAAAACTTCTACTAAAATTATTTTTCTCTCAATATTCTCTGCTACTTTTAAGAAGAGTTAATCAGAGTCTTACACTCCCATATTTCTGTGTGAAGCAGCATGACTGTGGACAGAGTACTTTTTGATGAAACTGCTTTAATTATAGGCCATCCATTTACCTGCCGAAACAATGAGAATAGTGCTGGAACGCTGCTATAATGACTTACGTCTTCTCAGTGTACCCAGCAAAACCCTGAAAGCTGAAGGTTTTTTCAGAAGTAACAAGGTATGTCTTTAATTTCTCATTACTGTTTTCTACTCAGGTAACAAGTGGAATTAAGTTCAGTTTTGTTCCTGGCCTCTCGGGCTGTCCAAGATCTGTCTTGAATTTCCATTTGAAATTCTCACATCCTCCCAGTAGTCACCTTCCTTTGTAGTCAGGTCAGGTCAGTCTTCTTTCTGTCCTCCAGATCAGTTTTGGTGGTCTCCTCCCCTTTGTTTTTGTTTGTGTGTGCCCCACCTGGAGTATTTTTCCTCTTCTACCTCCATTTGGTTTTCAAGCTTCCCATATTATCCTGCCTCTGATAAAGCCTTGTCTTGTTGCTGTAGCCTTCATAGCTATGTCTACCCACAATGCTGAAGTCCTCTAAGTTTTTTTCTTTCTTGAACTTCTCCCATAAAGCAGTACTTCATGGTGAGAGTTACAGGCCTGTCCCAAGAAAACTGAGCTCTTTGAATTCACTCCACATTATTTCCTTGCCCTCTGCATTTAGCCCAGTTGGAACGGAAATGGAGCAGGCTGGTCCTCTTTTGTTGTCTCTGGATATTGTTAGGTATTCCATCTGTTTGTTCTTAATGTCCTTGGTTCACCCTAGGTAAATTGCTTCCAAAGTTTTCCTTGTTTGACATTTTTTATTTATCATCTTTTCCAGTCTCATTCTTCTCAGCAAAATTTGATTTTTAGTATCTCTTAGCCTGTTTTTGTATTAGTTTATTATTGTGTAATTTTTATTCAACTGCATTTTCTTCTAGTGCTTTTTGGGGTGTATAAGCATGTAACATTAAAGTGTAATCTACCCTATTACTATCTGAGAGTGAGAGGTGCAGGAGGGATTTAATTTTCCCTAGGCAGTTAGCTGGTAATCCCAATTTGTAACATTTATTGAATAATAGGTTATCTTCTTATGTAAAACCCAACATGCTATTGATAATTGCCAACTTTATGTATATGCATTTAATTCTTAAAAAACCTTTTTACTATGAAAAATTTCAGATGTACACCTGAGTAAAGAGAATAGTGTGATGACACTCATATCCCCATCACCCAGCTCCTACACTTACTCTTGTTTCACCCACTTCCCCCAGATTAACTTCTCAGCGTTGTGTCATTTCATCTACAAGTAATATAAACATGCATCTCCTCAGGACTGGCATTCTTTAAAATTAAAAATGCCTCACTGGCAACCAGTATCCAGTCAGTGTTTAGATTTCTCTGATTATCTTATAAAACTTTTTTAAAGTAAGGATCCAAATCAAATCCATAATGTAGCTCTTGAGTCTCTTTTAAGGTATAGATCCCCATGTGTCCTTACAGTTTATTTGCTTATTAAGTTTTTCTGTAATCCAGATTTTGGCCTTGCATTGCTGAGGTATCTTTATTGATGTTCCTATGTATATTCTTAGATTAAACTTTGACTTTCTAAGGAGGAGGATGCATAATACAAAATATATCTGAAAATGGACAGACCAGTAACTAAGGGTGTGTCTGTGTATATGTGTCTGTCCACCTGTGTTAGTGTATTTTTATGACTAGTTACAAAGACACATGAGCCTAAATTTTATTTAGTCCCTAAAGCAAGACCTATCCTTCAGAAACTTTATCAAGACAAATTTTTTTAATTTACTGTGCAGTCTTGTATTGGTGTCCTATTATTCTTACAGAGAATGAAAATGATTTTAAAATTAACTTGTAATGTAACTTCTGACTTGTGATTTAGGTGTTTGTTGAGAGTTCTGAGACTTTGGATTACCAGATGGCCTTTACAGACTCCCATTTATGGAAACTCCTGGATCGGCATGCAAATACAATCAGATTATTTGTTTTGCTACCTGAACAATCTCCAGGATCTTATTCCAAAAGGACAGCATACCAGAAAGCTGGGGGTGATTCTGGTAATGTGGATGACGACTGTGAAAGACTCAAAGGACCTGTAGGCAGTCTGAAGTCTGTGGAAGCTATTCTAGAAGAAAGCACTGAAAAACTCAAAAGTTTGTCACTGCAGCAACAACAGGATGGAGATAATGGGGACAGCAGCAAAAGCACTGAGACAAGTGACTTTGAAAACATTGAATCACCTCTCAATGAGAGGGACTCTTCCGCATCAGTGGATAATAGAGAACTTGAACAGCATATTCAGACTTCTGATCCAGAAAATTTTCAGTCTGAAGAACGATCAGACTCAGATGTGAACAATGACAGGAGTACAAGTTCAGTGGACAGTGATATTCTCAGCTCCAGTCACAGCAGTGATACTTTGTGCAATGCAGATAATACCCAGATCCCTTTGGCTAATGGACTCGACTCCCATAGTATCACAAGTAGTAGAAGAACTAAAGCAAATGAAGGGAAAAAAGAGACATGGGATACAGCAGAAGAAGACTCCGGAACTGATAGTGAATATGATGAGAGTGGCAAGAGTAGGGGAGAAATGCAGTACATGTATTTCAAAGCAGAGCCCTATGCTGCAGATGAAGGTTCTGGGGAAGGACACAAATGTATGTACTTCCAAAGAAAAGGGCTCCTTGAAACAGCATCAGTTCTTAGTTTATTTAAATTTTTAGTTTAGGGATTTAGTTCTAAGACTGCCTGTAATTTCCTGGATTATGAAATTATTCTCTTTTGACCTTTCTTTCATTTTTGATGCAGTTACGGTGAACAGTGCTTAGCCCTATGCAGTGCCTTAGACAAGTAATTATATCACAACTGGTAAAATAAGCAGTTAAAACAGTATTTAATATTAAAACTATTAAGTAAAAAGCTAAGGAATAGTTTTTAAAAGTGAATAATATATCAAAAAAATTTAAAGCCCGGGCGCTTTAGAAAATTTGGTATTTGATGTCTAGAAAAATGTTTTCACCTATGCATACTCACCCTTCTCACCAACTCAGTGCAAACCACTCCCTTCTCTATACTCCCTAAAACATTGATCATTAATTTACTGAGAAAGTAAGACAAAAGGCATTTTGTTGCTCTGCTTTTTTTTTTTTTTTTTTTTTTTAATTTGTTACTTGGAAGTAACTCCAGGCAAAGCACAAAGTAGAAACTCCAAATTACATAAATCTCAAAAGGAGAAAAAATGGAAGAGATCTGTCAGTTTGGGCATTTGGGAAGAACAATAGCAAGTCAACATAGCATAAGACTCAAAAGAACTTTTATAGACCTCGGACTAATATGAGCCACAGAATTAAACCCACTTTATTTTTTTTTTTTTTTTTTTAATTTTTTTGACAGGCAGAGTGGACAGTGAGAGAGAGAGACAGAGAGAAAGGTCTTCCTTTGCCGTTGGTTCACCCTCCAATGGCCGCCGCGGGAGGCGCACTGCGGCCGGCGCACCGCGCTGATCCGATGGCAGGAGCCAGGAGCTTTTCCTGGTCTCCCATGGGGTGCAGGGCCCAAGCACCTGGGCCATCCTCCACTGCACTCCCTGGCCACAGCAGAGAGCTGGCCTGGAAGAGGGGCAACCGGGACAGAATCCGGCGCCCCAACCAGGACTAGAACCCAGTGTGCTGGCACCGCTAAGCGGAGGATTAGCCTAGTGAGCCGTGGCGCCGGCCTAAACCCACTTTAAGATACAGAATCATTTTTCAAGTATAAAAGGGGAATAGCTGAAAACTAAATACTTTGCATTAGTATTTAACAAAGGAAATATCAATATTATTCCTCACATTTTTATTTCATTTCTCCAAACTCTTATTTAAACTTTCTCTGAAGTTATTAAAGCAAACATGGATATCCTCATTTGACAAATATAGAGGATGAATAATTTGCCCAGAAGTACAGAGACAGCTAGTAAGTAGTGGGACCATTACTAGAGCTCAGACTTGAGATACAGTGCTCTTGCTTTCTGTGTGTGTGGAAGAGAGCCCCACTCCTCATCCATCCATCCAGCAGCTGATATTTCCTGTGTCCATTCTGGATATGGCCCCATGCAGCTATTGGATGTTGAGATGACCAAGGTGCAGTTTCAGCCTTCATCTGATAGGGAAAGTGCGCAGCTACCCACTACAAATGCCATCTCGCTGTGTGCCTGCAGCCTCAGCATTCTGTCTTTAAAAAGGAAGTGGTAGGTGTTATGAAATGTCATGAAAGCACAGAGTTGAGTTGTATTTTGCAAAGTTAGGGCTGTGTAAGACTGCAATCATTTGACACCCACACATGTATATTACAGAAACACAAGTGCAAATGTTGGTTGGTGTGCCAAAGCAGAGATAGAAAACGTATGTTACAGTGATGCTCTGGTCCTGTGGAACTTTTACCTCATAAGGCTTATAGCTTCCATTGTATCATTTAGTTCTCTTAGCAGCTGTGTGAAATTGGTAGTATTAGACAGTTTTCACTTATGAAGTAACCTGCTCAGACAGGTGGAGTAATTGGCCTGAGGTCACACAGGCTGGTAGGTTGCAGTGCTAGTATGGAACCCTGATATTCTGACCCAGCAGCCACCCTGTAGCTGCCAGCCTTGTTCCTACTCTTCACTCCATCATAGTAGAGAGAGGAGTCAGGTGCTACTCTGCTTTCTTAGCGCACTTCAACGCATCAGGCTCATTGGGAGAATTCCACCTAAGTCCTCTTTAAGTAAAGGGTGGGAACATCTTTAACTGGTCTGTGGTAGAATGCACTGGTAAAATTGTAACTGGGTGATACTGCCAACTTTAGGCAGAATTTAGTGAGAACATTTAGACTCCCAATTTGAAGGGTCTCATTTCTGTCTTAGAAGAGTGAAGAAGATCTTGAAAAGGAACATTGCTGGCCACCAGAAACTTCGACCAGGCTAATTTCCTAGTGGTTGTGGGAATAGTAAGTAGGTGGTGAAGAGAAATCATTTGCTACAATACATTTAAGCTTTCAGAAGTGATACAGAAGGTTTGTTTGAAACGAAAAAGTGAAAACTCTTTGGGAAACTGATTTAGAGGTAGGGGCGTAGGGAGGACAGCCAGCACCAGTTTTTGCAGGAGTCTCTGCTGCAGTGGTACATCACAGTTCCTTCAGGATCTCCAGGTACTGGAGTGATAAGAGGGGGCTTCTTCACAGTCATGAAATATGGTGGCATATAGCACACGGAACTGAAGTCAGAAAAGTGACTGATCTGCCCAGCATCGGCAGCTCCCTGAGATCACAGACTATAGTTAAGTGATCCAGAAAGAGTTTCAGGGAGTAATTACAGATTGTTCTTTGAAAATACTGTGCCAGGCTGACCTAGTTGTAGAATGTAGGAACTTGTGAATGACTAGGAAGGCCAAGGTAATAAAAGATAAAGTGCTGGCATTGAAATTGCTTTGTACAGTTTTGGTTATCACTTGTTAAATATTAAAAAAAAAAAAAAAAAAAAACCCTAACAATATTTTGAAGTGTGCTGTAAGGAATGACTGTTTAGTTTCAAGGGGTAGATGTAAGAAATGGCATGACGGTGGTCTCTAAAACTCCAGTAAATTCTGGCAACATTCTTTGCCAAGGCTGTTCTAAGCATTTAACATGCATTGACTCAGAAATGCACTATGAGGTATAAATACTATTGAATGTGTGTTACAGTAGAGGTAGTTGAAGTACAGAGAAGTTAAGAAGGCAAAGTCAGTCACAAATCTAATATATGAAGAAAAGTCAGGAGGTTCATTCAGGACAGGCCATCAACCCCCGGAATCCCTGGATCCTAATCACCATCCCGCACCGTGCCCACCAGTATTTGTGTCTCCCTGTGACATGCCACTGCTAGAGATTAAGAGAGGAACCAAAATGGCAGGAATGGCTTCTATTTTAGTAATGTTTTTGAATTTCCTGCTCTTGTCATAACAATCCCTGAGACTGCTATTGTGATCAGGTGGGGAAAGTGAGGCTTGGGAAGACTGGCAGACCTACCTACGGCCGGTTACCACATGAAATGACAACACTGATACCCCGTCATGGGCTTCTGGTTTCTAGTCAGGAAATTTCTCCATTAAACCCTTTTCTCAAGAAGTACCTTGCTGTACAACATAAATAGAGGCTTCTTTGCCAAACACTGATTATTAACATTTAAGGGTACCTCTTAAAGCCTAAAAATTGACATCTTGGGGTATGCTTTTAGCACAGTGGTTAAACTGCCTGCCACTTGGGATGCCTGCATCGGTATCAGTGTGCCGGGATTTCAGTCCCAGCTCTGCTCTCCATTCCGACTTCCTGCCGTTACATACTCTGAGAGACAGCAGGAAGTGATGCAAGTATTTGTGGTCCCACTATCCATATCAGAGATCCAGACTGAGTTCTTGGCTCCTGCCTTCAGCTTGGAACAGCCCTAGTTATTGTGGGCATTTCAAGGAAACCAGAATGTGGGACATCTCTCTGTGTGTTTTGGCCTTTGAAGTAAATGAAATAAATATTTGTTTTAAAAAATTGACATTTAAATTTATTTTATTTATTTGAAAGGCAGAGAAACAGGGATATATCTGCATCCACTAATTCGCTCAAATGCCCACAACAACCGGGGCTGGTCCAGGCCAAAACCAGAAATTGGAACTCAATTCAGGTCTCCATGTGGGTGGCAGAAACTCAAGTACTTGAGTCAGTACCACTGCCCCCTAAGAGCACACATTAGCAGGAAGCTAGAATCAGGAACAGAGCCAAGACTCGAACCTGTGCACTCTTATATGGGATGTGTGCATCCTGAGTGGTGCCCTAACCACCATACCAGATGCCCACCCCAGAATTGCTGCCTTGAATGTATGTAGTAAACAAAGTACATTACTTTCTTTATCTTTTCTTCTAATTTGTACTTGTCACATTTTCTATAATGAGTCTTTATAACTAGGAAAGCAGTGAACATTAGTTGAAAAATTTATCACTCAAGAATTGAGATGACCTGGGAGTGTGAGCCTAGGAGAGGTGTTTGAGGGGTTTCATCCTTCAGCTGTGAAAGAGATCATAGAGAAACCTGATCTACCACAGAGGGAGCCTTCGGGCTGCAGGTGGACCATAGGCCTGAGGCAGCATGGCTGCTCTTGTATTCCACACTGCCTGGTGACAACAGAGAGAAACAATTAAGTTTCTGCTTTTTGCTAGGAGATGGACCAGGATAAGTAGAAGCATTCCAGAAGTATCGTCATGAGTGGCATATAAAATGAGGGACCAAAATAAATTGAAATACTAAGTACTGGGGAAAAGAGTATAGCCTATCTCAGATAGTCCAATTACAGTGCAAAGAGCGCTTAAGTTTAGACCTGGTTGTTTCTGATCCATTTAGATATTTTCTCTTAACAGTCCAACCATGTGATAAAGCATCTTACTATACTAGCCTTTAAACATGTTTCTAGTCAAAATCCCAGAACTCAAATCCAGAGGCAATTACTATATATCTGGCACCATGCTGAAAGCATGATAAATGTTTTTGCTTCATTGAATTCACAGTGCGAGATAAATACTGTTATTATCTCCAATTTTCTAATAGAGAAACAGAGGTATGGAGGCTGGTGTCTTTCTCTGTGTCCTACCAATAAGTAAACACAGGAGGCAGGGTTGGATCCCAGCCAGAGCCTCCACTGTCACAGGTAGAGCTGTGACCTAAGTAAGTAAGCACCGACGTGTCTCAGAATGTTTAAAGGTATCAGATTATACCTCTCATATACTCAGTGCCCATGTATTTTGACCATTCAGTGTATACATTAGCTAAAGGGGGTACTTTTTCCTGATTATCTTATAATAAGAAGCATATGACCTGTTTTATTTATACTCAAAAGAGGTTTTCTTTTACATTTTTGTTCCTGTTTTGTTTTGGTTTTTTTGTGCTCAGGGTTGATGGTGCATGTTGATAAAAGAATTACTCTGGCAGCTTTCAAACAACACTTAGAGCCTTTTGTTGGAGTTTTGTCCTCTCACTTCAAGGTCTTTCGAGTATATGCCAGCAATCAAGAGTTTGAGAGCGTCCGACTGAATGAGACACTTTCATCATTTTCAGATGACAATAAGGTTGATTAAAATAATCCTTGAATAATTAGAATCTATTTTAAATGATAGATTTGAGAACATCTTGTACTACTTCCAAGTAAGGTGAAGTAGATACCCTAAAAGGGTCATTTGTCTTTGATATTTAGTGATTTTTGGGGGGTATTTTGGTGGTGGTTTTCTTCATCTAACAAACATTTCTGAGATGTTAACTGTGTGTTAGTTACTATTCTAGGTGCTGGGAACTGAGAGGTAAATATACCTGTTCTCAAACAGCCCATAATCTAGAGAATTTTGGAAAACAAAACTAAACTGTGGGGTGAAAATAGGTTGTTTAGTCTCCTAAGATGCTATTTCTAAAATCATGTTTTTAATTTATAGATTACAATTAGACTGGGGAGAGCACTTAAAAAAGGAGAATACAGAGTTAAAGTATACCAGCTTTTAGTCAATGAACAAGAGGTAAGTAATACAGCAATGTAAAGCCACTTTTTCGCATTACTGAAAGCATGATACAGAAACTATTACATGTTTCTTTTTACTATTGTAGTTTTACAGATTATTGTCTCTTGCGGCTACTATGTTCTGCCATCGCCAATTGGAAATGACTGTGTCCCAATAAAACTTTATTTACAAAAACACAGCAGTGAATTTGGTCCACAGGCCATTGTCATCCTCTTGCTTTAAAGTATTGCTGCAGTGCTGGAGTGAAGCAGAATGTTTCTGATTTTAAAAGGAATTTGTGTTTGCTTTCTGGGATGAGTCCTAACGCTATAGGTTAACCCGAAGAATCTACAGATACTTCTTAGGTCCCGAATCATTTTAGTATTTTTAACATATCTATATATTGTTTATTGTGTGCTCTAAGTGCTTGTAATACTAACTCATTTAATGCTCATTGGTTAACTCTGCAATATAAATATTCTATAGATGAAAAAACTAAGGAACAGAGAAGTATCTTGGTCAAGAGCACATAACTTGCAAATGGTAGATTAAGGATCTAAACAAGCTCTTAGAGATTAATCAGTAAAATATTTTAGTTCCTGTGCTGTATAGCACCTGTGTCGAATATCCAAAAGAATAATGCAGGGCCCGAGTTTCGGAGTCTGTGTCAAGTAAAATGTCTTGATAATCCTTATTGTGTCATAGTCTAATTGTTTATGTTTATATTCCTAGCCGTGCAAGTTTCTGCTAGATGCTGTGTTTGCTAAAGGAATGACTGTGCGGCAATCAAAAGAGGAGTTAGTTCCTCAACTCAGGGAGCAGTGTGGTTTAGAGCTCAGTATTGACAGGTAAAGTCAAATTACAGTGTCATCTGTGATTGGGAGAAACGATTGTATGTTCAGTCAATAGGGACTGGCGTGGTTTTCTCAAACTGGAAGAATTACAAACTTGGGTACTCGTCACAATGCTGGTACTGAAAATTAAGTTAATAGGCTTGACTGGATATTATAATTTTGTTTCCATTTCCTCTAGAGGATACTAAATTTGAAGTACTGGGAGCATTTCTTGACACATTTTTAATGAGTAACCATTTGACTTTGTATTTGAACATAGTTCATTTTTCCTTGGTGTCAGATTAATGTTGGTTTTTAAAGTGAGAATTTCAGATTATAGTACTTTAAAATGTCATCATGTTTATAGGTTTCGTCTACGGAAAAAAACATGGAAGAATCCTGGCACCGTGTTTTTGGATTATCATATTTATGAAGAAGATATTAATATTTCCAGCAACTGGGAGGTTTTCCTTGAAGTTCTTGATGGTATTATCAACATTATTGTGGGGAAATATCAATTGGCAATACTCTAGAACTAACAGAATCCATGGTTTTATTTAAGTAGTGAGTTACCAGAAGCCTAATATACAGTTTGGTGTTTTTGTGTTTCATGAAACATAAAGACATTGTTTTGTGGATTGATGTGATTCCTCCTACATCCCATTCCCAGGAGTTTTATTGTCTTCCACTGTAATACTTAAGTTATTGTTAAAAAAGCATCCAGTGTTTTTAGCTTTCTCCTGTTTTTCTTTGGGTACCATTTGCCTTTTAAGTATCTCTTATTTTCTCTAATTTTGAGACTCTTAACTCCCTCTTAAGGGGAAATTACATTCCTTATAACTTACTTTACATCGAGAATGTGATACTGATAATTTATCAAACACTTGAGAACAGTGACTATACATTAGTTTCATAAACTGCCATTACAAAGGATCGTAAGTAGTGGCTTAATCAGACCTTGATTGTCACATATCTGGAGTCTGGACGTCTTCGATCAAGGGTTGGTAGGAAGGGTTAGTTTCTTCCAGGGTCTGTAAGGGAGAGTCCGCACCCTGCTCGCTCCTAGCTTCTGGTGGGTTGTCTGGCGTTCCTTGGCTTGTAGATGCATCAACCCAGTCTTTGCTTTCATTTTCACTGTTTTCCCTGTGGGCTTGTCTGTGTCTGAAATTCCCCCTTTTTTAAAACATTAGTCGCGTTGGATTGGAACCCACCCAAATGATGCCATTTTTAACTTGATTACCTGTGTAAAGATCCCGTTCCCAAGTGAGGCTGCATCCTGAAGTTCCTGGGATCAGGACTTCAACATGTGTTGTCAGGAGCGGGGTGCACTCATAACACGCTTGCCCTGACACAGAGCTGGGAGAACACTTGTGTTTGTCAACGCCTCCAGGCTTTAGTTATAAACATTGGGATATTCAAAGATTGGTTTTTTGAAGGAGGTAGTAGAGGAATAGTTGGCTGTGGGGAGATGACATCAAGGTAAACAATTAGTTCTGGATTCTCTTACGACTTTGCTTTTGCTTAAGAAGATTTTAGTTTCCCCTTTTTTCCTATGGAAATTAACACCAGTTCTGGATGTTAGCCTTTTGAGGTTACAGTAATAGTACCACCTCACTATTTCAGGCTATTTCAGGGCTAATTTGATTTAAATGTAGATAGTTGCAATTCTGACTAATTGACAAGCTAACAGTGGAGGCAGTGAACCACCAGGACACGGCTCCTGTGGTGTGGAGGCGAGTGCTCCGCATCGCTCTCCTCCTCTGTGTGTCAGGGCCTTAGACAGTGATCACTGTCTGAGGAGCAGAGAAGAAATGACAAAGGACATGGACATCACCCTTGCAGGAAGCGTTGAGTAGGTATTAGCGGAGAACGATTAACTGGAAAATGGTACTAGATGATGGGTACCTGCATCAGAACCATTCCATTGTGTATTTTAGCATCAGAATAAGTGAATGAGAAATAAGTTGGTGGTTAAATCCAAGAAACATTTATTGACCTGTAATATGCTGGACCCTGTCAGTCCCTCATGCTACAAAATGAGTAAAAGCCAGTGATTGCCCTCTGTACACACAATGTGGGGAAAAACAGAACTACAAATCTGTTATTCTCAAAGATAGATACCAACAGACAAATCAGAAGTTGCTTTTATGTACATCAATTGAACTAGATTTTGAAGAATCATTAAATTTGGGAGGAAATGAAAAGGAAGGCTTGAGTGAAAAAAGATGAAGTACCGATGATTTGATTGTTCTTTTGACTGGGATAGCTGCCAAAGGAGAAGCAAAGATTGGAGATCCAGAGAAGAGTGGTCAGTAAAGCAGTGTCTAATAGGAGCAGTGGGGAGTGGAAGAGGGAGCACTTGCAAAAGAATTATCTTCTGAGGCTAAGGGAAGCGAGTAAATACTTCATTCTCAACACTCCTTGTATAATTCATTTGATTTGTGCCCACTTGGAGTAAATATTTTTGTTTACTCAGCACTGTGGGAAAAGTCAGATTTTGCACTGTTACAAAAAACAGAAAGTTGACATCATCTTGCATATTCTTAGGAGTGGAGAAGATGAAGTCCATGTCACAGCTTGCAGTTCTGTCACGCCGGTGGAGGCCCTCAGAGATGAAGCTGGATCCCTTTCAGGAGGTTGTATTGGAAAGCAGTAGTGTTGATGAACTGCGGGAGAAGGCAAGTTCATTATAAACACAATGAGACGATACCCATTTTTCACTCTGTTGCATGAGGTCAGCCTTGAAAATGAGGACCTAACACTGATGGCAGTAGTCATGCTTTCTTGATCTCTGTCACACATTTTGCTGCGCTCTTTTTATTTCTTACGGCTCTTGAGGCTTTGAGAAATCGGCTCTTCTTTTATTTTTTTTAAGATTTATTTATTTATTTGAAAGGCAGAGTTACAGAGAGGCAGAGGCACAGGGAGAAAGAAGTCTTCCATCCACTGGTTCACTCCCCAAATGGCCACAATGGCTGGAGCTGCACAGATCTGAAGCCAGGAGCCAGGAGCTTCTTCTGGGTCTCCCATGCAAGTGCAAGGGCCCAAGGAGCTGGGCCATCTTCCGCTGCCTTCCCAAGCCACAGCAGAGAGCTGGATCGGAAGTGGAGCAGCCGGGACTCGAATCAGCACCCACGTGGGATGCCAGCATTGCAGGTGGCTGCTTTACCTGCTATGCCACAGTGCTGACCCCAAAATTGGCTCTTGACCACCCAGAAGTGTGCCTTCTGTTGCAAGTGAAAGCAATCAACTTTGTCCTAAGTAGTAAGAAATTAGTATAGTAAGTTGTTATATGTCTATAAAACCAGATTACTTAAAACTGAGTAAAAAAATCCAGATGAAAATTTATTTTGCATTTTGTATTTTATGTTTTAAGGCAGGAACTCTAAAGATCTCTGGGGAAAGGATGAGTTGTTCAATCAGGGATTAAATCATGAAAAGGATGTATTTCTGTGTGTCAGGTGTTTTAAATGCATATAAAATAAAATGATAAGTCTACATTAAAGTAGTGGATATTAAAAATATTTTCATGATCCTAGAGAAAGATATTTGTAAGTATAATACCAAAAACCAGAAATTGAAAAAATCTGCCCCATGAAAGTGTAACTCTTCTACACAGCCCCCCCAAAGAAGTATTTAGCAAACAATCCATGAACATTTGGGAGAAAATTATTTGAAATATGATGTCCATAATATATAAGGTGCCACTACCTTAGTTTAGCATTAATATAGGCAGATGAATAAGCAGTTCATAGAAGAAAACAAATTAAAACAATGATACTTTTCACCTCTTAAATTGGTGAAGATTTAAAAAGTCAGAAAATACCAAGAGTCATCAAGACCTGAGGGAAACAGGCAATATTATTCGTCTTTGGCAAGGGTTAAATTTTAAATTGGTAGAATTTTTTCCATGATAGAGTTTGACATTTTTGTCAACCTTTCAAATGTGCAGTTCTATGTGCAAAAATTTGATCTATTTGTAGAAATATACAAGGATGTTCATGGAGGTAAATGGTATAGCATGGTAACCGGGAAAAATTGAAAATGACATACTGCTCAGCCTTGAAGAGAATGAAGCTACTCTACATTCTCCTGTTCTTCTGTATATGCTGTATAAAATCATATAGGGATTATTTTATTAATACAATTTTATGTATCATAGATATGTGAATATAGTATGCATGGGTATACGATAAAGTCTGAGAAGAATATACCAACTAAATTTCTGGGACGTAGTATTTGCAGAGTGGCCCAGAGAGAGAATTCTACTTTCTGCTTTTCCTTCTAGTTTTTTATTACAGACATAGGCTGTTTGTTTTGAGGGTTTTTTGGGGGGGGCTGCGGGTGGAGTGTTTTTAGAAAAGAGTCAAGCTGGGGCCCTGGCGCTGTGGTGTAGTGGGTAAAGCTTCTGCCTGCAGTTCCAGTATCCCATATGGCGCCAGGTTCGAGACCTGGCTACTCCACTTCCAATCCAGCTCTCTGCTATGGCCTGGGAAAGCAGTACAAGATGGCCCAAGTCCTTGGGCCTCTGCGTCTGCATGGGAGACCTGGAAGAAGCTCCTGGCTTCAGATCGGCACAGCTCCACCTGTTGCAGCCAATTGGGGAGTGATCCAGCATATGGAAGACCTCTCTCTTTGTCTGCCTCTCCTTCTCCCTGTGTAACTCTGACTTTCAAATAAATAAATAAAAATCTTTAAAAAAAAAAAAGTCAAGCTATTTCTGTTTGTGGAATAAAAGGAAAATAAACTTTTCTAAGCAAATTTATTTTTAAAATGAATTCATATGATTTTTTTTTCAGCTTAGTGAAATAAGTGGGATTCCTTTGGAAGATATTGAATTTGCGAAGGTAAAGTGCTAACAATGTTTGCACCAATGTGTTAATGCACAGTGACTGTGGCTCATGGAAGGATTTATTCATTCATTCTTCTCTCCTTAGGGTAGAGGAACTTTTCCCTGTGATATATCTGTCCTTGACATTCATCAGGATTTGGACTGGAATCCTAAAGTTTCTACCCTGAATGTCTGGCCTCTTTATATCTGTGATGATGGTGCAGTCATATTTTATAGGTAACATTCACAATGTTTTGTTGCTTTGATAAAACATTTTTGGTGTACATAAATACCTTGCCCTAAATATCTTTACTACTGTTTTGTTATAGAGCAACCCTAACCAGTAGAAATACAATGAGAACCACACATTATAATTTGAAGTTTTCTAGTAGCCACATTGAAAACAGTAAAAAGAAACAGGTGAAATTAATTTTAGTAAAGTATTTTTAATCCATTGCATCCAAAATATCGTCATTACATGTCATCAATATAGAAAGTCATTTACGAGATAGTTTATATTGTTTTTCTGGTACTAAGTCTTAAAAATATGCCATATATTTTATACTTCTAGCACATATTAATGTGGGCCAGGCATATTGCAAGTGCTCAGTAGTAGCCACACATGTCTAATGGCTACCATATTAGACAATATAGATACAGAGGAGAAAGACTAGTTATTAGAACCTGGCAGATGTGGGTTCAAGGCTGGCTTTGTTTTTTCCCTAGCTTCTCATCTGTAAAATGGCAATGATAATCGGCCTTGAAGATTTTATGAGAATTAGAGCTATGGCATTTAAAATATCTGGCATGGTGCCTGTTACACAAAAGATGTTCAATAATGACAGCTATTTATTACTACTAATAATAACATGGAAATTCTGTGCCATTTCTAAAAGTTAGCAATACATTAATTTGATAAACACATTAGGAATCTCAGATGCCCTAATATATGAGATTACATAACTTCACCAGTGACAGGCAGATTTCATTATCTTGCTGGGGAACATCATAGCATTCAAGCAGAAAATAATAGAGGCACTTAGCCACACTGATCTCAAATGTAATATTTTAAATATAGGGATAAAACGGAAGAAGTAATGGAGTTGACAGATGAACAAAGAAACGAACTGATGAAAAAAGAAAGTAGTCGACTTCAGAAGACTGGACATCGTGTAACATACTCCCCTCGTAAAGAGAAAGCACTAAAAATATATCTGGATGGAGCACCAAATAAAGATCTGACTCAAGACTGACTCTGCTAGTGTAGCATTTTCCCTGGGGGATTTTTGGTTTTAATTAGATGGTTCACTACTACTGTGTAGTGCCATTATGGCCGGACATGGTTGGGGTAACCCATGACACCAGCACTGATTGGACTGCCCTTCACCAATCAGAAGCTCAGTGCCCGATGGGCCACTGTTTTGACTTGGAATCATGTTGTGCACTATAGTCAAATGTACTGTAAAGTGAAAAGGGATGTGCAAAAATAAAAAATAACAAAAACAAAAAGCAAGACCTGCTACTAGAAAAGGGGGAAGGGGAATGAGCAAACTTCTTCTATTGCGGACAGATGTGCACATAGCCGCTAGTAAAACTAGCCTCCAGCAGGATGCTCATAGCTTCATAATAAAAGCTGTGCAAAGGCCATGAATGAATGGATTTTCTGTTTATTTCACTGATACACACATTACCTCATTGATAATTCAGAAGTTAATGCAACATGTGTTGACTCTTGGACAGCAGCAAAAATAAGAGTTGAAGAAAGAAATTCTTAGAACCAGCCGTAACCCAGAAAAGAATTGTGAAGTTGTGCTTTTATTTTGTTCCATTGTTTGCAGAGTATTAAGAACATTATTCTGGAACATCAGTTCATTTCCCTTAGACCGCTCTCAGCAGGTGGCAGCTACAGTTGCTGTGGTATTGTAATTATACCTGATTGTACTTACGTTATGGATGTAGAGAATATGTTTCACACGTTCATTTCGGCATGTAAATAAAATGATCCCATTGGGTTATCCTAGTTGCCGCTCACCTGTTTCCCATGGTTATTCTTTTCACGTATCATCCATTATGTACATTTGTGTACATTGAGAAGTAAAGCAGTCTATGTAAATGTCACCCTCAGTGAGGTTCCTCAGTGCTGGGTCCCGTAGCTTTGTATTTGCCCTTGTTAATAAGGCTTTTCTGTTCAACGCCTTCTGGTTTTCTTTGTACATTTATTTTTGAAGATTTACTTCTAGTCAAACTTCTAAAATGCTTGTAAGTCCCATTTTAATTTTTAAAGCCAATTTGTAGTTACATGTAGTTTAACTTTGGGGAAACGTCTTAACATCACATTGAATGAAGTTGCTAGTAAGATCAAGCTGTGGTACAAACTGATGCAGTCAACATGATTTCATTGCAAACTCATTAGAATCAGAAAGTTTTTTGCTTTGCTAAGTAAAAGTATTCAATGAACACAATTCTACATAAGTTTTGAAATGCCATCTAATTTATAAAAATCAATAAAAAGGTTTTGGTAAAACTTTTTCATGCCAGATGCTGTTTACCACATGAACACGCCAATAAAACATTTGTTCATTTTGTTGTGTTATTTTAGTCATTAAACTTTTGTGGATGAAGAACCTGGGTTGAGAACAGATGTGTCGTCTTTAAGTGGGACACTTTATAACGTGTGTTGAAACATCACATCATTTCCGTGATAAGCTGTGTTTACTGGGAAGTTCCTGTACGATGCAGAGATCCTAAATCTGATTTAGGAGAAGCCTGTCAATAGTTCAATAGCAGGTTGTTACCCATTTTTCCTTTTAAGAAAGGTGGAGTTAGAAAATAATATCAGCCAGTGTTGACACTGCAGTTGGAATAATTTAAATTCCGTAGTGTCTTAAGAGTCTCTCGAGGTCCACAGGGAGAAACCATTTTTCTGAGGTATTTTTCTGGCTGGTTTTTGTTCCGTGTAAACTGTAGCTGTTCAGCTACGTCTGGCTGAAGTCATGCTGCAAGTCTGCGTTCATGGAGTTGGTGATGTTCTCAGAGGGAAACGTCGGGCATGCGTGATGGCGCGTCCTTTGCGTCGCTTGGATTGCCTTATGTCAGAGGACAGCCGTCTGGTTCTGAATCAAGCCTGCTTACCTGGGATGTGCCCTCCTAAGAGTTAACAGATAAGTTTCTGCTTTCAAGGACTCACTTCCTGGCAAGCAGGGGGGCCTTGGGCAGACTGGGTCGCATTGGTGGCCTTAGTGTTGTGTAAGAGTAAGAGGTCAAGTTCTCATACCTGCTCCTCCATCTGTACCTTCCGCTCTGGTTTGTCGTTTTGTTCTGTGTTTAACTGCTGTTTCTGACTGCAAGCGTAGTATGCATACCAAGAGCAGAGAAGATTGTTTCATTATAGAAAAGAAGGAGCTTCTTGCTTTTCAGTGCCTGGTAGGGTGAAACAGGATACTGTAATTTCAGTAAAAAGGCAGAGTGAACTGATGAGATGGGAACAGTAGTTGAGTTGAAGGAGGTAAACATGTGAGCTGCCCTTGGCTGCAGGGCATCAGGTGAACATCTGTAGCCCAGGAGGCAGAAGGACGGCCACGGGCCACAGAGCCTGGCGCCTGCTTATCCACAACGCTAACACAGGCCACATGCCGTAGCTTGTGGCTGCGTCCCACAGGTCACTCAGAGCTTGGAGGGGCTGGGACAGACATTTGTGTCAACCACACACACCCTGTGAACAACCAAGTGCCCGCAGCAATGAGGCATGTCCTCAGGGTTCTGGTCCATTTTGGCCAAAGAAACAACAGCTGTGATTTGCAGAGCGTGCCATCCTGAGCTGGTCTGTACAGAGATTGGCTAGCTGAAGGAAGTGTATGTAAGGGCTGGTGGTCATGACAACAGCACAGTGCACGAGGAGCCCTCCACCGGTGTTTGGTCATCTCCTGTGTAGCAGACTGGAAGGCACTCATAATTCTGAGAAGACAGAGTGAACCTATGCCCCAACTAGGAAGTCGTCAGGTGGGCTAGCCATGGGTTGCCAGGTCACATTGTAAGCAGTGGTCTTGCTGTTCTCTGGAGGCCAAGAGCTGGGGACCGCTACACACATTCACCTTGCTCTTGGCTAAATGAGTGCACGGCTTCATCGCACATGTTACCGTGTTCTAACAAAATCTGGAAATGACCTGTGAATGTATGGAGTTCAATAAAATCCTTTGTTGTGGTTCCTGCTTGCCGACATCTCCTTTGCAGTGGATCTAGTGGTTTCCCTTCTGGTTTAGTCCCTTTGTTCAGCACCAAAGCCCTGGCCAACACTTTTGCACTTAGGACCTACAGATTGTAGTTGAGACTACATTTTGTGTAATGGAAGAGACTGAATGAGTAAGTGTTCTGTTTGCTAAATGAACCTGTTCTAAATAATCCTGTGTGGTTTTTGAGTAAGTCATTCTTTTGAGTAGCATTCAAAGCCTTATAAGAAAATCATAAAGGGGCAGCTTTTGGGCACATTGATTCAAACACTGCCTGGGACACCCATGTCCCATATTGGAGTGCCTTGGTTTGAGCCCCAGCCCCACTTCTGATTCTAGCGTCCTGCTGGGAGGCAGCAAGTGATGGCCCAAATGCTTGGGTTCCTGCCACCCACATGGAAGACTTGGATTGAGTTCCAGGCTCCTGGCTTTTGCAGATTTGGGGGCAGTGAACTAGCAGATGGAAATCAGTCTCCCTCTATCTGCCTTTAAAATAATAAATTTCAAACTGTTAAGGGCCATAAGTCATATAATCATTTATGTCTGATTTTCTAAAGCAAGTTTCAGAGGGATCATGGGCCAGAGGAAGCTGGTAGCCACCTAGGCTTGGTATACAAGTGGGGAGGAGAGGCCAGCAGTGTTCCTTTAAATGCAGTGTCCCCGTCCCCTGACCTCTGAATCATTTCACACTACTAAGACACTACTAATCTGATCGTGAGGTGCAGTCCTTTCACTCAAAGTCCTGCCACCCCCGTAGCACATGCACGGTCTGCCTGCTCACCCTGCACCCCTGCACTGATGAGGAGGGAGGTGACATGGAACAGCCTCCTGTGGGTAGTGAGGCCGCTGTCCTCTCCCTGGTCACAAGTAACTGTAAAATTGAAGGTAGGTGCCCTGCAGGTCCTCTAGCAGAGAGCGCGGCTGCAAGAAACACTGCTGGGCCTTTATGAAATGACTAAAGCTTTTGCCAGCCGCCTCCTAGCAAGAGACTGCTCTGAAGCGTATCCCGTGCTACACTGGTCCCCACCAACCTAACCCTTAGCTTCATCTCTCATCTTCCATGCCCCAGACCTTTGGAGATGTGCATGCCATCACAATCCGTCTTCTTGCCTCTCAGGAACCCGGGGGACTCAAAGGAGTGGTCTGTCCTGTCCCCTGCCTGTTCAGATGCTCCTCAGTGTGTCCTGCACAGCCATCCCCCTTCTGAGCGGGCTGTAGCTCCTGGACAGATCTTGTGAGTGTTCTCTAAGTTCCAACGTTGTGGTGTAGCTGGTGAAGCCACCTTCTGTGACGCTGGCATCCTGTTTGGGCCCTGGTTCAAGTCCCAGCCGCTCCAATTTGGCTCCAGCCCTCTGCTAATGCACCTGGGAAAGCAGCAGAGAATGGCCCATGTGCTTGGGCCCTTGCACCTCTGTAGGGGACCCAGATGGAATTCCAGGCTCCTGGCTTCAGCCTGGCCCAACCCCACCCAGCCATTGTGGCCATTTGGGGAGTGAACCAGCAGATAGAAGATCTCTGTGTGCCTGTCTCCCCCTCTCTCTAAGTCTGCCTTTTGGATAAATAAGCTCCAACGCTCATAGGCTTAAGCTGGGAATACCTCCTCTCTCCCTTGTGGGAAGTCGGGGAGAGAAGTAACCTATGCCCCCAACACTGCAGTCTCCCCGAAGGGGGTTTCACAGCCCCTCCAGCCTTCTTTACATGGGACAGTTATGCTGCCGCTGCTGGGGCGGCTCTCCCAAGTCCCACGGGCAGGTGCCTCGCTCCACAGCTCTTGGCCCACCTGGATTGAGAAACCCAGCCTTGCTACCGAACACTCATCTGAAATCATCTGGTTGAGTTTCTTGACTACCCAGAGGGGATGCTCAGCCCAGAGAAATCTAAAGGATAAAGATGCCCCCTTTTCTCACCTGCCCGCCTCCCTCCCTCCCTCCGCCGCCCGCCCCTCACTTGGCTGGCCCTTCGCCTCTTGCCTTCTGCCCTGTGTCCCTTTCTCCCCATGCTGAAAGCCCAGTGAGCCAGGCTCAGGGTGGCGGGGAGGGGTATGGCTATCCACTGTTGTTCATCATGCCAGTTGGTCCAGTGTGACTCAGGAATGCTTTTGGCTTCGGATAACAGAGAGGCTAACAGCAGCCATAGCCCTTGTGACGTTGGTGCTTTGCTTCCCGAGGTGAACAGTGATGGCTGAGATCAGGACTGGTTTCCTCAACCTCAAGGACTCAGACCCTTGTCCTTCTGTGGAAGGCAGACTAAGGCTCCCCCAAGATGTCCATGGCCTGAACCCTGCATCTGAATCTCAGTTTTATCCAACAGTTTGCCCACGTGATTAAGGCCTAAGACCTTGCCATGGAAAGATTAGAGAACCCTGACGGGCCCAACCCAATCACATGAGTCCCTCACAGTGGGGAACCTGAGAGGCGGCCCCTTGCGGACAGATCTGTCACTGCTGACTCTGAACATGAAGGGGGTCATGAGGCAAGGAAGGCGAGTGACTTACAAAGGCTAAGAGGGGCGAGGAAGTAGTCTCCAGAGCCAGGAGAGGAATGGGTCCCCCGATCATGTGCTCACCAGAGCCAAATGCCACGGCCTGACACCTGCCCTCCAAGTCCCAGGGAAGGGACGAGGGTGGAGGGCAGGGGCCCTCTTGCTTGCCATTTCCTTTTGCCAGTCAAGGGGAGAAGTCCCTGCGTCCAGAGAGCAGGCACTGAGTCAAGCCCACCCGCACACCCCCCGGCCTGTCCCAGGTTCCGTGTGCAGCCGGGAGAAGATGCCCCGGCTGCACTGAGTGCGGGTGTTTTGCAAAGCCCATCCTGTTCTATTTCAGTGGCTCCAGTGACAGAGGAGAGCAGGGTAACATGCCTGCCTATGAGCTCCAGGAGGGCGGACCCGATTCTGCCGCATTCTCTCTGGCCTCTGATAGGCTCCTGGCATCTTTGAGCGCCAGCTCCCACAACACTCTGTTCCCGTCTCCGCTCTTGCATACCGTGTGGCTTAGCTTTATCTCCCTCACTTGAGTCTCAGGGTAGGGACCTTAGCTGGGCCAACGTGGCACCCCCAGAGCATATCAGCACCTGCTTCTAGCAGGCTCTCAGCGCGTATCCGCTGAGTGAGAAGGATGGAGAGCAGTCCCAGTGACTGTTGACGTTGAATACAGACAGCTCCGTGTTTGGTCTTAAAATAATCGGCATCTCCCGGCCGTGCTGCAGCACGAGCTGTTTGGACTTCTAGCTCCACCACTTCGCCTTTCGGTGTTCCCATCTCTTCAGCTGTTAAATGAAGAGAGGACCATGGAATTCAGAGAGGGTTAAACAAGTTAGTGCAGAGGGACTGCCTAATCTGGCCTTAGCAGATCTGTTTTACCTCCCAGAACTGCACTGGCGGGAAGGCGGCCCCCAAGAAAAACATCAGAGATATTCCATTTGTTCGTTCAGAACACAGGATTCCTTTGTACTCTTAAGACCAATTCCAGTCCAAAAGCAGTTACGATGTCTAAGATGTTTTGAGGCTAAGAGGTGGGTTTTGATTGTCTGGAAAATTTGCTTCTATGGAAGGAATTGTTTTTAAACAAGACAGGTCACTGCTATTTTATATTTTCTGGCTGAAAGAGTTACATTTATTCAAAGTCAAAGGGGAGAAAGGAGCCAAAGGGTAATTGGAGTGATTTATGTGTGATTTCTAAATGCAACATGTGTTTATACAGGATTTAAATGTCAAAGGAGGCATGCTTTTACAGTCGTGTGCAACTTTAGAATTTAGTAATTCTGGATGAAGACACGATGGAAACAGTCCCTGGCACCTGACAAGCCCATCCGTGGAAGACATCCAGTTCGGCGGTCTGGGTTTGGATATTGCAATCGCACTGCACAGAGCCTGGCTGGCTCTCACTTGCTCCGTGTGGTCGGTAATGGTTTTCAGTTGCTGCTCAGGGATTTGGCAGAGGCTGTTTATAATCCTGGTTCTAGACCCATCTAAGAACCGTCTCTGCAGACACTGTGCTCGGCGCACCTCCCACGTGACCAGCGTGGTGCCCCGGGCGGCAGCGTCGCCCTAGGTCTCCACCAGAATGCTGGCCGCCCCACACCGGTGAGAACACGGCTGTTCTAACAGTAGAAGCTGCATCTCAGAGGGGCAGGGGGAGCAGTTTGCCTTTAATTCCAGATGCGCCTTGAAAGAGGAAAACCCCACTCACCCTCCTCCCGGGGAGGTGGGGGTTGGGGAAGGAGTCTCTCGATGGTACTGGGGAAGCGGCGTAGCATCCCACCAGGTGAACCCTGGGGTGGGGTGGGGGGAGCTGCATGCAGTCTCTGAGCCGCCAAGATCCCTGAGGACAAGGAGGACAATGCCTCCTCTCCGGGCCGTGGTGGCCATGAACGTGCTGTCCTGAGCAGGAGTTCGGCGCCGCGGATGGAGGATGCAGAGCGAGCGGACGTTGGTTGACCTGTAGCAGCGGAAGGCGCAGCTTGCCTGCGCTGGCGGGAAGAGCTGCATGGAAACACTTTTGCGGCAATGTCAGCAGGGTGATGTTTGCGAAGCTGGGCACTGCACGTCACCCCGCCCCATCCCGGGCACCCACAGCTGCCTCCCTCCCGGGAACTCGGGGTGTGAGCGCAGTGTGACACAGGGGACTCACACCTGTGCCGCAGTCCGTCAGGCCACAGGCAAAGGCTCCCGGGAAGGGGACGTGGGGGACAGCCTGGCCAGCCCACCCCTAAGGGACACACCTGGGAAAATAAATTAGCTCTCTCTGTTGCACATGGGCGTGCAGCGGGTCTGCACCTAAATCTCTCCTCCGCCCAGCAGCTCGGCCACGGGCTCCTGGAGCGCCATCTCCCGGGTCAGGCTCCTCTCCAGGTCCTCCAGCTCCTGCCGCACCCCCTCCATGAAGCCGTCGGCCTCGTCCTCATCGGGCACCGCCCTGGGCAGCTGGCTCTCCGCAGCGTGCTCCAGGCTCCTGCCAAAGGCCGGCTTGCACACGTACACCAGGCTGTGGCTGCAGAAAAATGGGCTGTGGCTCAACCAAGGGCCAGGACTCCCCGTGGGGACGCAGCAGAGCCCCTGCCTGCCTGCCTCCTGCTGCCTGCCTCCCACCCGACACACATGGCGGCATCAGGGGTCGCCCGGGGGGCGTCCTCCATCAGCTGTCCCCACCCCCAGCTGTGGCCATCTTCCTTCTAGGGTAGGCAGGCCTCGGGCAGCGTCAGCCTGACAGTGGGGCACAGCCCGCCCGCCGCGCACAGGGGAGCCCTGGGTCTCTGTGGGCCGGGAGGGGCCCTGGGCCACCCACTCAGGAAGCTTCTCCACGGCCACCCGGAGCACCTGGGAATAGCTCCAATTAAAGCTACATGGAACTAAGTCCACATCCCCCTCAGCAGGCCAAGCCTGCTCCTGCATCCCCTCTGTTGGCCCTCAGACAGGGAGGGCAGCGCAAACTCACCTGTGGGGCTGGCAGAGGAGGCCACTGGCACACGGGCACCGGTCCAAGGCTCCGTCAGGCTCCAGCTCCCACGTGATGAGGTCCAGCAGCCGGCTGGCAGGGTCGTGGCAGAGCTCGCCCTCTACGGGCAGAGGTGTGCACACGGGGAACAGCAGGCCTGGAACCACCCAGAGTCACCAAGGAGGACAGGGAAATGGGGTGCAGCCTCCCACGAAGAAGTGGAATGGAAAGAACTAGACTGGCAGCATGAGCTCAGGAGGGAATGAGCCAGGAGAACTGCCTAGAAGAGGCGGGCTTTGCTGAGATTGAGTGCCCAGAGCACTGCACCAGCTGAGGCCTGGGGTGGGACCCAGTGAGGAGAGTCGGGCCACTGAGAGGCAGAGGAGGAGTGGAGTGGAAGCAGGACCAATGCAGAGGCTGGGGGTGGGGGGAGCAAGAGCAGCTGACAGCCAGGACAAAGCACCAGGCCTGGAGCATCAGTGCCATGGGGAAGGGAGGAGCTGCTCTGGAGCCCACCCACCTCAGGGTGCTCCTTCCAGCCTGGGCTCATTCACCCTGGGGGCTCTAAACCCTTCCAGGCATCAGCAGGGTGAAACACAAACAGTCCTCTGTCCCAGGCAGAGGTGGTGGGGCTGGGACACCCAGCACGTGAGCACTTGGCAGCCCGTGCAGGAGGCAGGCCCCGAAAAGGTGTGCTTGGCACGGACCAGGGACAGGGCTTCCTCTGCGCCCAGAGAGGCCACCCACCTTTCTGGAAGGCACAGCACAGGCCCGGCTGGCAGTCCCTCTGGTTGTCGCAGATGGTGCCGTTGCTGCCTCTGTTGGCCATTTGGGCGCAGTGGCCCCAGACGCACAGCTGGTCTCCACAGCACTCGCTGTCCCGGGTGCAGAGCTGCACAGAGCAGGGGGGATCAGAGCCTGGCCACAGCCCCGCCTGGCTCCGCCCCAGGCCCCCCATGGTAGAGAGGAGGAGACCCAGGCCCCAATGGGTGGGGCTTTCAGTGGAAGCCCAGGGGGCAGGGGTGGGGGCAAGACAGGAGGGGACAGAGCACCGCCTCCCGCAGAGCCCAGACTGCCAAGGGAGCCAGGGGGTCTGTGGTTCCCCTGTGGACTTGGGCCTTCCCCTCTGTTCCTTAGGTGCCTACGTCAGGGAGGCAAGTGGCTCAAGGCAGCCACTGGAGACCCATGCAAGGATCACATCAAATCCAAGATGGGGATAGTGCCAGGGGGCTGGAGACCTGGAGCCACACCAGGGCTGGGATGAGAGACCTGAGTCCGGTCTCCACACCTTGCCAGGGACAGCCCTGTGCAGGGCAGGCTGGGAGGTGCAGTGGCTGCTGACCCCCCAAACAAGGCCAGGCAGGCGATGAGAGCCAATTTGTTTATTAGCATCTTGGATCACTGTCTCAATAAGGAAAAATGACAGCAGGAAGTCTGCGAGCCCACGTGGCTTTGTCCAAAACATGTTTTGAGAGGAGGGAGCGTCTCCTTTGGCCTGGCTTCGTGTTTCTCTATGATGCTTTCTTTGGGGATAGGCTGTGCCCCCTTCTGCCCCCTCCCCTGCCCTGTTATCAGGTGCATTGGGGAAGAGCTGGGCGGGGGTGGGGGGAGTGGGCTCCAAGCCCTGGAGGAGAAAGGCTGCCCTTGGCCTTGCTGGAGGAGCGGGGGATGGCTGTTTGTGTCCACTAGGATGGGTGGTCTCTAGGGAAGGGACAGAGTAGGGCCTCCTCGCACTCCCTCCCTCCCTCCCCTCCCTCCTGCCTTCCATAAGGCCGACAACATGACCAGGGCAGAGACGCCACAGTGGTAGCTGGCTTACCAGGCCGGTGGCTTCCTTGTCAGCCACACTGGGGTCCCCTCACCACTGAGCAGCTCTCCCAGGAAGCCTAGCTGAGAACTCCTGGAGCCCTGGCCCTCTCCCCGGTGTGCCCCCCACCCTGGTGCTGCAGCCCCCAAGGGTCCCCAGGGCACCCTCACCATCTGCTGGTCCCGGCACGGCTGGCAGGTGTACTGGAAGCTGGCGAACTGGCAGTACCTGGTGGGCCCGCAGTCCTCGTCAATGATGCACTCCTGGCAAGGGAAGGGCAACAGCTTCCTCAATGAAGGGCACAGCAGCAGAACCATGGTGCCAGGGGAGGGGGCTGAGCTCTGTTCCTCTCCCCTGGCTGCCACCCACCCCCTCCCCAGCTCAGGATGGCCAGGACAGGTCTGCAGACAGAAGAAGCCCCTCAGAGTCCCGCCCCGCCCACCACTCTCCACCACCTCCATCCTGGCCTCCCGCTATGAGCACCCTGGCTCCGCCCTCTGTGCTCGCCCAGGGCCTGCAAGGTCCCCGCCCGGATCCACACACTTGCTGTCTGTGCGCAGCCTCCGCCCGCACGCTCAGGGTAGGAGCAGAGACTCAGGCTGTTCTTTCGCAGGGAGCACAAGGAGTACACCAAACCAGCTAATGAGTTCCAGGCCCCTCGTGACTGCCCTGGAAGGGTCCGAGGCAGGCCAGCGGGGCCCTGCTGCTGTGAGAGGAGCAGCGGCCGGCCCCACCACCTGCTACGGCAGCCCTCGCAGGGGCAGGAAACCCTGGGCCCTTCTCCTGGAGGCTCCGCCAGGAGAGGAAGGAAAGAGCATCTTTCCAGCCCCGAGTCGGACGTGCTGTCGGCTCAGGCCTGAAGGGACTGCAAAGAACGTGGGGAGCAGAGGAGGGGACACTGTGGCCAGAGCCGCCACCCTCAGCCCCTTCCCAGTGGCGCCCAGAGCTGGGCTCACCATCCTGGATCTTGCTGGCGACCCTCCCAGCAGGCAGGAGGCAGGGACCGCCTCTGGGTTGCCAACTCGGAAATGGAGGCTCAGAGAGGCCAGGCGCCTCCCCCGTCAAGTGTGAGGCCAGTTCGGGGCAGAGGGACCCTCTAAGCCCAGCCCTGAGCCGAGAGGGGTTGGAGCTGCAGATGCAAACCTCCCCGCTGCTTGCCCCTGACCTTGGGCTCCTCCACCCTGAAAGCTGGAGTGAAGCCCAACCTGGAAAAGCTGCCGAGCAGGCCTGGACCTAAGAGGGTCCTGGGGCTGTGAGCAGGGTGTTCAAGGGCCCGGGGGCCCAGGGCATGTGTGTAGGCTCGGGGCAGGCAGAGGCCCTGGCCTGGCCTAGGGAGTGGAGCTGTCCCACTGGGAGGTAGCTGGTGCCCCTGGTCCAGGTCCAGGTGTGCCTGGCCAGCACCGCAGGCGCAGAGGGGACGGGGTTTGGTTCGTGGCCTCTGCACAGCATGGTTGCAAGCTCGGCCTCAGCGCCGACCAGCAGCCTGGCACAGCTCGGAGCGTGGGGCCTGCTCTGCTCTCCAAGCTCAGCTCACCAGCTAGGAAGACCATCAGCAGGCAGCGGGCACCACCTTCCCCCACCCCAGAAGGAAGGCGAGGATGAGGCCCACGGGATGCCGCCTGTGCTTCCTGGCACATACACATCACCACCATACACATGGGGGCTTTGAAAAAGACCAAGTCTTATTCCCAGGAGAACCAAAAAGCATGGCAGTCCTCACACTAATTTCCCAAAAATGTCAAGGCAGATCGCATTGCCCAACACCCTAACAATGACCCCAAGTTACTCCTCCACTCCTCTCCCAGGGTCCCAGGCTTCAGCCCCAGTCCGCCTCCTGTGGCTCTGCCCGCTGCTCTCCAACCCACACAGCAAGGTGCTGGCAGCTCAGCAAAGGTGGCGCTGGCTGCTTCCGTCCCTGGGACTCCTCAGTCCAGAATGCACCACCATGGCATTACAGATGAGAAAACCGATGCTCTGAGCAGGGTACAAGGGTGGCCAGGGTGAGGGGGCCGGGCTGGGACTGGACCCTCGGCCTGCTGGACCCCCGGGCTCTTAAGGGCCAGAGAAGTCCACAAGGCCGTGAAGTGCAGCCATCCCTCAGTAACATTGGGGACTGCTCTCAGGATGCCCACAGATGCCATGATCCGCGCATGCAGCTTGGCATGGTGTTTGCTTGTAATACCTAACGCTATATGAAAAGCTATGCAGCTGTTGTGCTGCACTGTTTGGGGAATGATGACAAAGGGGGAAAACGTCGGTACAAGCCCAGTACAGACGCAATTGTTCTTGGAATATTTTCCACCCACAGCTCCTTGGCTGCGCGGATGTGGACCCTGAGGGTACAGAGGGCCAGCTCCCAGGCTCAGCCCACCATGTGCTCCCAGACACACAGTGACTCAGCTGTTCAGCCCAAACAGAAGAGCAAGAGCGTGGAGTGGGAGGGGTGACCTTTGGGAGAGAGGAGGGACTGGAAGGCACGGAATCCCTTCTCTGAATCCCGTCCTAGTGCGGAGCACTGGGAACACAAAGGCAGACAGACAAAGTCTCTGCCCTTAGGACCTCACAACCTGCCTGGGGAAAAAGAGCAAAGAACAGCAACTGGCAACCGGGGGGCAGGGGGCAGCCTCAGGGCTCAGACGCTGGTCCCACGGCGGAGTGCCGGGGCGGGGCGCAAGTCCTGGCTCCTGGTTCCAGCTCCCTGCTGATGCCCACCCTAGGCGGCCACAGTGATGGCTCAGGCAGTTGGGTCCCTGCCACCCACAGGGGAGACCTGGATTGAGTTCCCATCTCCTGGCTTCAGCCTGGCCCTGTGCCAACTGCTGTGGGCTTTTCGGGGGTTGACCCAGCAGATAGGAGCTCACTCTCTCTCTCTCAAATAAACTTTATAAGGCAATCCAGTAGAAAGACAATTATCAATAACAGGAATTACTTTGCTTCTTCACATAGAAAAGGATGCTTATCAATAATCAAAAATATTCAGTTTCAAAGAGAAGAGTGCTGCATGTAAACTTTGAAAGGAAAAAGCTTACAAAAATGGCTATCATCTCCACAGTAGGTAAAAGAATGCCTCCCGCCCTCAAAGACATCCATGTCTGCTGCTTGGAGCCTGGAGGTCTGTTGTGTTCCACAGCAAAGGGAAGCTAAGGTTGCTAACCAGCCCACCTGGGGACAGAGATCATCCTGAACTGTGCAGCATAATCTATCAGGGAGACAGCAGAAAAGCCAGCAGTGGAGAGATGCCACTTGTGATGTTCCAAGGACGCCACTGGCCACTGCCGGCCATTAGGATGGAAGGGGTCCACAGGTCAAGGGCCCAGCGCCCCCTGGAAGGAATGCAGTGCCTCCCACACTTGGATTACAGCAGAGGGACCCGTGTCACGTGGACCCATGGGTTAGTGGTAACAAACAGCATCGGTAGGAAACGAATGCCAAGTTCAATGTTGGCTTAAGGAAATGAGCACTGCACATGATCTGGGAGTAATTAATGAAAATTCAACTACATATTTTTTTTGTAGGTTCCCTAGCATCTACCAAAAAATCAAATGCATATGTTCTTTGCCCCGGGAATGTCCCTCCCAGGTGACCACCCTCAGGAGCACTGCTCCATTTGTGCAAGTATCTGAGGACAAGGAGGTTTAGGGCTGCACTGTTATGTGAGGATATTTCACAAAGTTTGTGGGGAAAATAGAAATAAAAAGTCAGCTTTTTTTTTTTTTTTGCACAGAAAAATGTTGAGATCCATGCATAGTTTTCTCATATTATGCATTTTCCACACACTTTTTGAAGTCTCTTTATATTATTTGTAATCCAGGAATGTCCAAGAAGAGGGAACTGATTCCATGACTGCAGGGTCATTTCAGGGGAAATGTCTCAGGCAGAGAGGGAAGGGCAGGCAGCACCCTCGGCACCAGGCGAACCCGGAACATGGCGGCACAAGGAGCCTCAGCGTCCTCTACAGACCCTGCACATGCAAGGGACCCCCTCTGCTCTCAGTGCAACAATTCCAGGGAGACGTGAACAAGTAACAACAGAAAACGGTATCAGAACCAGGAAGGAGGAGTTGGATTTTGCACAGGAAGATCTGGGAGATGATGCTTAATGCAGTCTGCCCAAAGTCAGAACCAAAATGGAAAAAACCAGCTGGGTTTGGTGCCGGGGGGAGTGAGCGCTGCCGGTGAACCCTGATCCTTCCAGCAGGGGATGCTACTGACAAGACGTGGCCCTTGCAGAAAATCCAGGACTGGTGGGAAGATGGCTGTGGGCTGAGATGACACCAAGGGACCCTCCAGAACTAGAAGAGCTAATGGGTGACAACGCACAGGAGTGAAAACGGGGCCCCCCAGTGAGCCAGCATGAAATCACCGGATCCAGCACAGTTGGCTTACATGAGCAGTGAACAGAAGACGTAACACAGGCACTTTTAGCAATACTGACGGAGGAGGAAAATTCTTTCAACACTGCCACGGGAAGAAAATGCCCCTTAACTTTCTAATGATTGCAGATAAACACAACAGGCCAGGCTGGTGCGTTGTGGGCAGCAAGTGGGTCGAGCTGCCACTTGCAACACGGGCACCCCATGTGAGCTCCAGGTGGCTCTGCTTCCAATCCAGCTCCATGCTCTCATACCCAGGAAAGTGGCGGATGATGGCCCAAGTGCCTGGGCCCCTGCCTCCCATGTAGAAGACCTGGATGGAGTTCTAGGCTCCTGGTTTCAGCCTGGCCAGTCACAGCAGTTGGAGCCACTTGGAGAACTAACCACTGGATAGGAGATTGATTTCTGTCTCTACCTCTCTCTGTGTCATTCTGCTTTTCAAGTAAATAAAACAAACCTTAAAAAAAACAAAACATGCATTTTTTTTTTCACAATATCCTGTGATTTTTAGACTAGGCTCTAGGGTTCAGGATTCACGAAATGATCTAAGATAAAAACTAGTTACAGGGGCTGGCATTGTGGTATAGAGGGAAAGCCACTGCCTGCAATGCCGGCGTCCCATATGAGCATTGGTTCGAGTCCTGTCTGCTCCACTTCTGATCCAGCTCCCTGCTAATGGCCTGGGAAAACAGCAGAGGATGGCCCAAGTGTTGGGGTCCCTGCCATCCACGTGGGAGACCCGGCTGAAGTTCCTGACTCATGGTTCAGCCCTGGCCATTGTGGTCATCTGAGGAGTACACCAAGGATGGAAGTGCTCACTCGCTCGCTCTCTCTCTCTCTCTCTCTCTCCCCCCCACACACTCCCTCTCTGTAACTCAAGAAAATACATAAATCTTAAAGAAGAAACTAGTTAGAATAATCACATAATTCAAAGATAACATTTGCATCTTTAGCCTAATAGAATATTGAACACCATTCCTGGATTTGCACCAACACACCTAACAACATTTCTATGGAAATCACCGAGTGGAGAAGGTTCTAGTTCATGGTTCAGTGTCTGTGCAGTGAAGAACAGCACCATCTCAGTTATGCCAAACACTGCATCTTCTGGTGCTGTTTTCACACAGCGAAGCCATGACTTTGCAGCAAACTGAGAAACACAACATTCAGATTCTTCATCAAAAAGAAGTAACTCCTTGCACAGTGACTTGGGCAACACATCACTAAGTCAAAGCGGCAAGTGTTAGAATCACACAGTCCCGCTCTGGTACAGCAGAACGGCAGCACAGCCGGGTGCAGCCAGGTGGGCGCGTGCCTGTCGCTGCGCCTAGCCATCCGGGGCTCGTGACGGTCATGTACTGAATGGGTTAAACCATCTGGATGTTCCTGAGGCAAACAGGCTACCAGAATGCTGACCGTTAGCCAGGATTCAGACATCAAAGCAAAAAGGCTTTGAAAAGGTCCAGGAAAAATGAGATTTAAAAGATTAGCAGATTTCCATGAACTTTTGAAGCCCTCTCATATGTGCCATTCATTTGGCCTCTCATTTCCCAAAACTGTACATTTGGAATTTTCATTATCAATCACCTCTTCTAGATCATTCATTAGAGACTCAGAAGTGAAGACCCCTGTAGCGCTAGCCCCTGGGAGCCCCCGCTGATCACAGTTCTCCACCAGGAAAAGAGGGCGTTCGCCCCCCGGAAGAGATCACTTCTCCTGCGGGTGCATACGCATGGCAGCACACACCCTGCAAGGCCATGGTGAGCCGTGCATCTGCTCTTCCCGGCACGGAACCTCAGACAGATCTGGGTCCACTGCAGCCCCGGGGTTCCTTGGCTGACGTGTTCCTGTGCCTCCAAGACCTCGGCTAGGTCCATCCCTGGAGGAGACTCCACGGCGACATTACGCCACAACCCACCAGCCTGCCCTGGGTGCATGTGCCACATCACTCCCAGCAGACCCTGGAAATGTTTCCAAAGGCTCATGCTCGCCCTAGAAACCGGGGGACTCCCAGGCTGACCTCTGGTTTTGTCATTTCAGAGCTGTGTGACCTTGGGCTGCTGACTCAAACACAACTGAAGAGGAGGAGGAGGAGGGCAGAGCTCTTCGGCAGGGTCTGCGCTCTGTGAACAGTGGCCATGGCAACAGGCGGCTGAGCGCGCTCCTCCCCTGTTGACACCTGTCCCACCTCCAATGTACCCCAGCAAGGGCCAGCTTGTCAGCAGAGAGCAGATCTCAACCCACAGGGGCCTGGCATCCCTGCCGACAACTCGGGGACTGAACATGTAGCCCTGACTTTTTTTTTTTTTTTTTTTTTTTTTTTTTTGACAGGCAGAGTGGACAGTGAGAGAGAGAGACAGAGAGAGAAAGGTCTTCCTTTTTGCCGTTGGTTCACCCTCCAATGGCCGCCGCTGCAGCCGGCGCACCGCGCTGATCCTGGCAGGAGCCAGGAGCCAGGTGCTTTTCCTGGTCTCCCATGGGGTGCAGGGCCCAAGCACCTGGGCCATCCTCCACTGCACTCCCTGGCCATAGCAGAGAGCTGGCCTGGAAGAGGGGCAACCGGGACAGAATCCGGCGCCCCGACCGGGACTAGAACCCGGTGTGCCGGCGCCGCAAGGTGGAGGATTAGCCTATTGAGCCACGGCGCCGGCCTAGCCCTGACTTATTTATACCCCAAGGGTGTCACACAGGAGGGAGGTGGCCCGTGCACCCAAAGGTGGGCAGTCTGCAGACAGAGTGGCCTCCCGTCATAGGAGGGCCAGGCTTGGGTGTCTCCTGAGGCCCCCTTAGCAGCAGGGGCAGGCCCCACCTCGGCAGCCATTTCAGCCCCAGGCAGGTGGGAGGAGAGGACATGGCTGGAGCTGAGAGCCCGATGATCTTCACCTTCTCCATGACGTCCATGTCTCTCACCTGTGCTCCAGGGCTGTGTCCACACTTGGGCCAACGTGCTACAGGAACCCCAGTGTCCAGGTGAGCCCCAGAGGGCTGAGGAGTGAGGCCTGGGAAGGGAGCAGGAAGCTTGGGGTCGTTTCCTGAGGAGGGAGCACTGGCAGGGCCCTGGGACTGGAGGACAGACTCCATCCTGCTGCCAGCCACACACCAGGGCACAGCAGCAGGAGGGCAGAGACGCCGTGCCGAGCACTGGCTGGCGCCTGGGGCCTCCACACAGGAGGGCCACTAGTATCCTGGCCAGCATCAGTTCTCACTAATCCCCTCCACGTGTTTCTTCTTTCCCACTTCACAGACGTGGACCCTGGGTCACCCAGCTTGCCTGCACGGGAGTCAGAAGGCCCTAAGGAAAGTTCTTTCCACTTCCTCCTTGCAAACCATCATTTTCCTCTCCCTTCGGTGCCAGCCATTCTCCTCTCCTCCGTCAGCTCAGCAAGGCCCTGGCATAGGGCCCAGAGCCCCACACACGCCAGGAAGCAGAAGACGAGAACTCACAACCAAGGCCAAAGCCCCTGGGTGTCTGTGCCTAAATGCCACCGTCTGGAGAACAAAAGCCAGCCACACAGGCTGCAGGGCTCCGATCTGGTCCCGGCCACTCCCTGTCTGTCTCTGCACTGGCTCCCGGCTCCCGGCTCCCGTCCGGACCCGCAGCCGGGGAGCTGGCGTCCGACTGAGGCCATTCAGAGGACAGTCGGTTGGTTGCTCTGTCGTCCCCAGGAGGGAGCTATATTTAGACGGCTCAGAAGCCGGCGGGGAGGTGGGGTTGCTGGGATCGAGGCGTACATTTGGCAGGGATGCTGGGCCTGGAGACAGCCCAGGGCTTCAACACGATCACGGAACAGTGCAAATGGCAAAGAGGCTGTTCTAAGTCTTGATTTTCCAGTTCAGCGTTTATCGGAGGAGAGAGGCCCCAAGAAAGCAGCAGCCCATAGCTGGGGAGGGGGAGGGGTCAGCAAAGGACCCCCTGTGGGCTTTGAGGGTGGTGGGTGGGTGGCTCCCTGGGGATCTGCTGCCCCTGTCCTTTGTTCTCCACTGGCCAGAGCACTGGGTTGTTCCACGCTCCTTGGAAATCCCAGACATGTTTGTCGTCACACAGCTCAGGGAGGAGCCCACCCAGGGTGGACGTGGACCTCCCACGCTGTCCTCTCTGGCTCAGGGCAAGGAGCGGAGGTTCAGGGGACCTCCGTCTCCCCAGAGCCACTTGTCCCTGGAGCCTTGCATGCCGCAGCAGGTGCAGGAGTGGACCCGAGAGCACCGACTGCTGGTCTGCACCTGCTTCAAGCTGTAACGGGCTCTCCTGTGCATCAGCCAGGGTGCTGCTGTGACACCGTCCCTGAGACTGGGTAACTCACAGTGAACAGCAGGTTATTCGCTCGCAGTTCTGGAGGCTGGGAAGTTCAAGACAGAGAGGCCAGCAGCCGGCGAGGGCCCACTTGCTGCATCACCCCATGGCAGAAGGAGGAAGGGCGAGAGAGAGCGAGAGAAAAGGGGGCTGAATATACCGTTTTGTAATGCACCATACAAACGCAGTAACGGCATCGGTCCATTCACCAGGGCAGAGGCTTCAGGACCTGGCCACCTCTGAAAGGTCCCGCCTCCTGTTGCTATTACAGTAACAATGAAGTTGCTAGGAACTGGGAGCTCAGGAAGGAACAAATAATTCAAACCCTTAACAGGTACCAGCTCATATATACCCAGCGTGTGCTTGGCATTAGAAGGACAAGAGAAATCATGAACAGATGCACAGATGAACCACTGGTCACTCTCCCTTTTCCAGATGAGGAAACCAAGCCTCAGAGCCCTTTGTCATCTGAGGAAGAACAGGCAAGATTGAAGTGCAGGTGCAGCAGACCTCCAAGCGCCGGCTCTCCCAGCGCACTGTCGCTTCCAAGTGCCCGCTATGGGCTTGCAACCTCCACATTCATATGCTGACGTTCTTAACACCTAGGACCTCAGAAGGTAACCTCGTTTGGAGACAGCACCACCGAAAACACAATTAGTGAAGATGAGGTCCCTAGGGCTGGTCCTAATCCAATCTGACCACCCCAACCTTGTACAAAGTGGACATCTGGACACCAGCACGCAGAGAGGGAAGATGATGGGAAGAGATAAAGAGAAAGCCGGCTGGGTTAGTCATCTTTTAATCACCACAATAAAATGCCTGAGAAAACTCCCTTTGCAAATAATTTCTGTAGCTCACAGTTTAGGGAGGCTCAAGTTCAAGATCAGGAAGTCCCTTTGGGCATCTGGGGAGGGGGTGGAGCATGCGGAGGCAGGATCACATGGTGAGGCAGGAAACCAAGTACCCCACCTCAGAGGGTGCATGTGTGTGTCTATTTCTCCCCTGATACAGCCACCAGGACTGGGTCATGGGGGCTCCACCCTAACGGCCTCAACCGACTTGATCGCTGCCCCAAGACCCCACAATAAACACCATAACTGGATTACATTTTCACTCTCTTAGGAGCGTTAACTTAGGACACTGAGATTTAAGCATCTTCACCCAAGAGCCAGCCATGTCTTGTTCAAACCACAGCCGTGGCCACCTGCAAGCCGAGGCCAGAGCCCCTAAGCATCCTGCCCGCACAGTGCTCAGGAGGAACCCGCCCTGCCCACACCCAGAGTGCACTCCTCCAGACCCAGAACTGTGCGAGAATCAATGTTTTGAGCCATCCAACTCAGGGTACTGACCCCCAGCACCAGTGATACACCTCCCCCAACCCCCAACCAGCCAGAACCCCAAATCTCCACAGTCTGGGACCCTGTGCACACCCCTGCTCTGGGTGGCGGCAGAGGAAAACTGCCCAGAGGCCCTGCCACATTCTGATGAATGCTGAACCACAAGGACCACAATTGGACTTCCTGGCTGAGCCCAAGGGTGACCAGGAAGCCCTAGGCTCTGGTACTCAGTTCCCAACACATTCTGGTCGCTCAAGGTTTTGGTGGGACATACAGTCCACTAAAGCCACTTCCTCCTGGCCCTGGAAGGAGGACCTTCCATGCTCCCTGGATGACCAGATAGGGCCATCTGTGAGATAAGCCAATGCCCCAGACACCCTCCTGAGCCGAGAGAGCCCCACAGAGAAGCCTGTAGGGGTGGAGGGACCATGGTCCTGATTCCCCCAGGACCAAAGGCCTCCTGGCATGTGGGTTTGCAGGGCCAAGATCAGCAGAGGCTGCACAGAGCCCCCGGTTCCCCCTGGGACTCCTCCACTTGCATCCACAGGCTGCTGCTGCCCTCGACACACTTCTGGGTCACTCAAGACTGCATGGCACAAGTGTGCATGGAGGCACAGAGGGGAAAGAACCAAGCTGGGGAGCCCATGTCTGGGCTGGGGTACAGGCTCACGCACAAGCTGGGTGACCCTGGGTCTCCCTGTGCCTCGGCTTCCTTATCCACAAAACGGGGAACCTCATGAAGTTGTCGGACAGTCTGAAAGAGATCACATGTGCACTGGGCTCCATGGCCTCGCACCATCCACCCCCAGACCACCTCTCAAGCAACAGCCTCTGGAAGGTGCCAGCAACTTCCTGAGCCGTGGTCTGAGCTCTTGGATCTTGCGCTATTTATGAGCATCTTGTCTACTGAAGAGGCCCAGGCTCGAGCAGGCTCTCCCCACTCACACAGGACACCCTCCACTTCCTCCAGGGCCTCTGCTAAGTGGGGAGAAGAGGGGGAGGAGGACAGATGCACAGGACCACAGCGGGGCCTGGGACTGACCAAGTGACCAAGGACAAGTAGCCATGCAGGGCAAGGGAAAACACACCCAACACAATCGCCTCCTCCTCACTCCGCCTCATCCTCCAAAGTGAGCAAGAGAAGTCCCATTTACAGTCAATAAAACTGAGGCAGAGAGATGAAGTGGCTTGCTAAGGTCATGCCTAAGTGGTAGGGCTGCACGTGACCCCAACCCAGGGCTCCATGGAGATGAGGGCAGACCCTGAGGGAACAGACGAGCAGAGCTGGGGCCCAGGCAGGGGACTGGAGGTCACAGTGGGACGCGGCATGGAGCTCTGGCTCTCCCACGGAGGGGACGCGGCCGGCTCTGCCTGCTGCAGGATGACAGGGTCCACCAGGCTGGCCCTGGCCAAGGCGAGCGAAGCGTTAGGAGAGGAGCGTGCAGGGAGGGTGGCAGGCGGCTTCCCTCTTGTTCCAGGGACTTCCAGGTTAGACTCTGCCCATTCCTGGGAGTCTGTTTTGTTCTGAGGGCCGGGCAAGCGAAGACGCCTGCAGCAGGCACATTTGTCTGCAGCACAGCAGGCGCCTGCCGCCCTTCCTGGATGCTGCTTTGGAAACTCCAGACAGCTCAGGCCGGTGGGGGGCCCAGACCTCACCAGGGGCTCCGGCCTGCCCCAGCCGCAGACACTGCCCCATGGAAAAATCTAGGCAGCAGCCAGCAGCCAGTGCCAGCTATTATCACTCCACAGTGCCAGCGTCTGCAAAGCCTGCTCCCTGGGGCTGTGCCTGCCAATCTTTCTTCCCCAAGCCACATGGCCCAGTAAAGAGGAAAATGCACCCCCTCTCTGCACCAGGGTGTGGAGAATACCCTGTCCCCTCCCCAGGCTCCACTGCCTGGATCATTCAGGAATAGGCCTGGAGTGCGCCTCCTCCTCCTTGCAGCCTCGCCTGCATCCCCAGAGCAGGGGCTGCCCTGGGTGCCGCCCTCTCCGTCAGCTCCAGGGGAGATCAGACTTTGGGGATGGAGTGGGCATTCCAGAAGAAAGCCTCATGCCTCGCTCTTGTCCCACTGCCAGGCCGCAGCCAGCCCCACGCTCACACAGCCTCCAGCACATTCTTTCAGCCTGAGCGGCGTCTCCTCTGGAAAGTCTGAATCCGTATTTCATTCCAAAGGAAGCTTCCTCCTGCTCCCGAGTCGTCTCCGATCACAGGAGCGTCTGGGTTAGACAAAGTGTAGACGGCCCTCTCTCTCCTCCCTACACCTTTCCAGGGGCTTTGGGCCTGCTTTGGGCCTGCTCAGCTCCTAGGCCCCATTCCAAGAAGGCACGCAGTGGGGGAACCACTGGCCCTTACCTGACCTGTCCTTCCCCAAACACAGCTGGTACACAGGCGCTCTGCACGCAGATCGGGAGGCTGTTTGGAACACTGTGTCCAAAAGCATCAGTGACGTTACAGCAGCACTCCTGGGTTACCCCGTAAGAGGAAGGACTCAGGCATGCTCCTCCCCCACAGCAACTTGAGACCCCCTTAGCCTGGGGGCTTTCAAGGTGGATCATCACGTTTCACAAATAAGAACCGAGGTGCCGGTGCTGTGGTATAGTAGGCTAAGCCTCCACCTTCAGCCCTGGCATCCTATATGGGCACCAGTTCATGCCCCAGCTCTCTGCTGTGGCCTGGGAAAGCAGTAGACGATGACCCAAGTCCTTGGGCCCCTGCACCCACGTGGGAGACCTGGAAGAAGCTCCTGGCCATTTGGGGAGTGACCCAGTGATAGAAGCTCTTTCTCTCTCTCTCTCTCTCTCTCTCTCTCTGGCTGTAACTCTGCTTCTCAAATAAATAATTTTTTAAAAAATATTTATTTATTTAAAAAGGTTACAGACAGTGACAGAGAAAGAGAAGTCTTCTATGTACCATTCACTCCCCAAATGGCCGTAATGACCGGAGCTGAGCTGATCCAAAGCCAGAAGCAAGGAGCTTCTTCTGGGTCTCCCACGTGGGTGCAGGGAACCAAGGGCTTGGGCCATCCTCCGCTTCTTTCCTAGGCACATTAGCAGGGAGCTGGACCAGAAGTAGAACAGCCAGGACTGGAAACGGCACCTGTGTGGGATGCTGGTGCTGCAGGCCAGGGCTTTAACCCACTGTGCCATAGCGTTGACCCCAGTAAATAAAGTCATTAAAACAAAACAAAACAAAACCAAAAAGCAGAGGTGGACCACTGCAATCTGAATTTCAGATAAATGGGCAATATTTTAGTACAGTTTGGGCCAAATATTGCTCTTTCAACAAAAACCACCATCATATTATAGAGAGCTTCCTGTGTTTTATCTGCTGGCTCCATCAGCAGGGGACAATTTCACAGCCGTGTTTCCTGGAACAGAGAGAGTAGGGTTGGCCTTGGGCAGAAGACAAGGAGTATGGGCTGGTGGCCACAGGAGGCCTTGAAGACAACCAAGAAGGTGAGGCCGGCAAGGACATCAGGAGCCTGTTCCTGACCTTGGGCCCTCGGCTAGGAACAGAAGACATGAATCGTGAGGGAGGAGGCCATGAAATGCCAGCCCCCTGCCACCCACATCCTCGCCTGGACTTCAGGAGCTCTGTGGGCCAGACAGGGCCCCTGTTTGGGTAAGGCAGTAGTGACTGTAATGAAGCCAGCACTGCCATCATTTCCTACACACCCGCCACAGCTGCCCAGCATCCTAACCCTGAATTCACATAAACTTCAAATCCTCCCATTGACAGAGGTACTGCCATCATTCCTTCCTGTTTACAGCTGACGACACGGAGGCACGAAACGTGAAGGAACTTGGCTCTGCCAGTGGCAAGGTCACACAGCTAGCGAGAGGTGGGGCTGGGATGTGAGCCCAGGCTGGTGGCTCTCACACTAGGTCACACGGCAAATGGGGGCCAGGAAGTCTCCCCCAGGCAAGTGTTCAATGGCCATGCCCTTCCCAGCCACGCCTGTGCCCTCTGCCCATGAGCCTTGCCTTGTGGAGCAAAAAGAGAAGCAACAGAAGTTGGGGGAGAGGGTCAGAATCCCAGATGGAGAGAAACAAATCAGGACAGGCAGGCAGAGCCGCCAGACCCTCTCAGCTGCCCCAGCCTTCCCCAGGGATGTGGGGAAAGTCAGGTGCACCCCCTCGGCTGCTGCTAATTCCATTCAGGACCCATAGCCCCTTCCACTGCTGCAAACCTCAGGCTGCCAAGCCAGCAGGGCCACCGGCACATGCATCCCACCCAGCAGGGTCGCACCTAACCAGGGCACACAGCCAAGCCTCGCCAGGTTCCCAGGAACGGAATCCAGACCCGGATCCGGGGAGGGGAAGCTGAGTGCCAGAGAGAAACACAGGCAGCTTCGCTGCTTCTCTTGAGAGGCGCCCGTTCCTGCCCAGCACCTGCTGGGAACCAGAAGATGGGGAAGGGGCTCTGGACAGAAGACTGGGATTTCCTCCCAGACAGGCAGGGATTTGTGCCCACACAGATGGTCCCCTCCCTCCCCGAAGGGCGCACAATGTGGCCAGCTACAGCCTCTCTCCCCCTCCAGACTCCTCACTGCTGCCCGTCATTGTCCTAAAATGCAAACCTGATTATGCCCGTCCTGAGCATAAATGTTGTGAACATAGCTCCAAGCAGAAGGGCTCAGGGTTGGGCTAATTCAATCAACATGTAATCAGAGGAGACAGCCCGCTTCCCAGGCCTGAGGAGGCTGTACCGGTCATCCCGGCGTAATCAAATAACGTGACAAGGAGGGGACAACTCCAAAACCACATGTGTCCTCCAGTGCCCAGGCTGCAGTTCCATCACTGGGGAACTCTGCTCTGCCCAGCGAGTGCTTCCCAAGAGTCTCAGCCTCCCCCAGCTTTCATTATCACTGACCCACAACCTCAGCCAGCAGCCCTGCTCCCCTGGGACCCTGACTCCATCCTGATCGGGGCCCCAGTCCTTGCCACCGCACTGGGAAGAGGGCTCCTCATCCTGGCAAATGAAGAACCTACTTGGCTTTTTGGTTTCCATTCCAGTGAGGTCTGTGTTTAGCAGGCAAGAGGGCCCAGGTCCCAAAACTCACAAATTCTCCAAGGCTATGAGTCCCCATAGGGCTTTCTACCTCGCTGCCTCCCCTCCATCAGCCATGACCTGAAGTGCACACTGTACGTGGCACACAGAGCTCTTAAAGGGACTCGCTCTAGTCGAGTGACACTGCATGACCTCCAAGGCTGGGTCCCGGCCGGCGCTAAGCCTCCATTTGATTCTTTTTGTTTGTTTGTTTGTTTGTTTGTTTGACAGGCAGAATGGACAGTGAGAGAGAGAGAGAGAGAGAGACAAAGGTCTTCCTTTTGCTGTTGGTTCACCCTCCAATGGCCGCCGCGGCCAGTGCGCCGTGGCCGGCGCACTGCGCTGATCCAATGGCAGGTGCCAGGTGCTTCTCCTGGTCTCCCATGGGGTGCAGGGCCCAAGCACTTGGGCCATCCTCCACTGCACTCCCTGGCCACAGCAGAGAGCTGGCCTGGAAGAGGGGCAACTGGGACAGAATCCGGCGCCCTGACCAGGACTAGAACCTGGTGTGCCGGCGCCACAAGGCGGAGGATTAGTCTATTGAGCCGCGGCGCCGGCCCCATTTGATTCTTTGCTCCATCGGATGCCTGCCCTCCGAAACAAGCCGCCATGTTGTGGGGAAGCCCAGGCCACGCAGAGGCCAGCAGCAGCAGGCAAAGTCCTCGGCAGCACCAGAGCAGAAGGGAAAAGAGCTCCAGCTACTGGGTCTCCCCTGGCTTCAAGCCTGAGGCCCCACACACAGTGCAGCAGAGACAAACCAGTCCCCGGGTCCCCTCCTTGTCCACATTCCTAGAGCAGAGTCCAGGACCCGACGGGTGTTTTGCAGCACCAGGTCTGGGGCTGATAGAAAACAGGGACGCCACGGATCCCAACTTGTCCTCTGCCTCACCACTTTTCCTGTTCTGGACCTGCAGGTGCTGTCAGGATCCAGCAGGTGTCGCCAGAGCCCGGGGGTGGGGAGGTGGGGAGGCTCACTTCCCACGGGTAGACTAAGTAAAAGCAATTGCAGCTGCTTCCCAGAGACAAGGCTTGGTCACCTTGCAGCTCGGTGGCTGACACAGGAGCCTTTTCATCTCCACTTGACCTCTTCTGGCTTCCTTGGCATGGAACAGCCCCTGGCCGTGGCCTCTCTGGCCTTCTTGGCTGCTGCTCAGGCCAGGCTTGGGGGAGGCTGTTTTCCTTGGCTAGGCAGTGCCCTCTCTGTTCAAAGGTCCAGCAGAGCAAGCACTCCTGTGACTATGCTCATAAGACAGCGGTTGTTGTAGATGTCCGATCTCAGGGTGGGCTGCCTCTGGTTCTGGTTGGTTACTGAGGAAGAGACCCCTGCCCCACCTCCATGGTGCTGGAAGCCCACAGGGACTGTTTTTACGCTTTCTCTCTTTTAAAATTAATGTTCTGGGCATGAAGCATGGATCTCAGAAGCCACATGTGGGGAGCGACGTGGGCGCCCAGGATCATCAGGTGTCCAAGCAGTCACAGGTGCTCCTTGGCCACAAGATGTCAGGCCAGAGGGACAGGCCTCCCGGGAGGAGTCACAGGAAGAGACACAACACAGGAGGGAAGAGTCAAGGGTCACGAGGGCTCTCCTCGGAGCTGGCTCCAAGTCACAGCAGGAATGTTTCCGGTGAGCTTCCATGCAGCTCCAGTTCGACAGGCTGCACAGCTGTACCGTCTGTTGTCACCACACCGTCACCTGGGACAGGTCTCCAGCACCTGCCTCTTCCCACCATTTCAGCTCCCGTCTTCACCCACGGCCTGCACCACCCACCATGGGGCCTGCAGAACTGGAGGTCTCCAGGTGCTGGCATCTACTCCAGAGAGCCAGTGTGCAGTCTTGGAGGGCAGCAGTGTCCTGGGTCTTCGTGGTTCCAGGCCCTGGGCACAGGGCAGGATCAGGCTCCCATGCGGCCACCAGGGCCTCCTGGGGAAACCACTGCTTTTTGTCTCCGGCTTCATAAAACTCCTTTAGGAGGCCCCAGTGACATCCCCTTTCCTTCCAACACAGCATTTGAGGCAATAAATGCAGCTGCAACCACAAATTATGAGCGACTGGCGCACCCCGCAGGTGCTCCCATGACTGGGCGTGGACTTCTTCTTGCATGCAAGGGAGAAACGAGCAGGGTGGGAGGATGAGGGTAGGGACAGGTGGGCTCAGGGACAGGGGCGAGTGGCCGTGTCTGCTTTCCAGCAGGGACAGAGTGCGCAGGGGCTCCTGCCTTCCACTGGGGGAACACGGGAACTCCGCGTTCATTTGCTCAGTAGTTTCCCGTTGATTCTCCTCATGTGAGTCAGGGAGCCGGCCCAGTGTAGACCAGCTCCTTACAGGGGTTTCTCCCTGGCCGTGGGAGGCAAGCAGGACACGGGTCAGGCCCCCACGTCCTCTCAGCACTGGAGGCACTGCCTGCACACGCTCCATTTCTCAGAGTAGAGTGGTTCAGAGACTCAGTCCTCGCGGCCCTGGACTCGAGGAAACCGTGAGCTTGGCTGTGCGCCCTGGTTAGGTGCGACCCTGCTGGGTGGGATGCAGGAAGGCTGACTGCATCACCTATGTCACCCGTGTCACCTGCTCTGTGCACTTTGCCTCAGAGTGAAGCCTTCAGCTGTAGGACAGGCACGGTCTCCTCTGGGGAAGAGCAAGGTTCCAGGGGCTATGGCAGGGGGACCCCCAAAACCACCAACGTCTCGGGTCTGCACCCCAGGGTGGAGGAAGAAGAGAGCTGGGTGCATTTGACAAGGCAGTTCCAGCCAAAGGCCTTGTCCTTCTTGGAGAGACTGATGGTCACTGCCATCACGGGCAGCCGGAGCATGCAAGGTGCCCATCTGGGCTGACCCGAGAGGACCCAGGACTGCCTGGGTGAGGCTACTGTGTCCGGGATGGACTCCAACCCTGGTGTTTTCAAGTTCCAGATCTTCCCAAGGCCAAGAAACAGGATTCTTTTCAACTTCCATCTCCTGCCAGTCCTTAGAGTTCAAACCATCTGAACAGGAGGCTGGCATTCCTGGAGGTCCCTGAGGGTGAGTCTGATCCATAATCAGGAATTTCACTCCAGGGAAGGCAAAACACACCTGCACCCTTTAACACATCCCCTGGCCTGCACACCACATCCCCTGTGTGGACACTGGCCATCACCCTATCAAAACCAGTGGGCTTAACCCTTTCTGTGCCACAGACCCCTTTGGCAGCCCCCTGCTCAGAACACTGCATTTTGATGGATAAAGGAAAACACACAAAATTACAAAAGAAAATGATTGCCCTGAGACACAGCTATCACAATATTTTGAGATATAGTATTTTATGGGCTTCTATGCTAAGCCACTGGACAGGAAGATCTAGTCGCAGATCTGACAGTTACTGTAACTTCTAAGTAGTGGTAAGCAAAAAGACAGGCACAACAGGAAGAGAATGCAAACGTACTTGAGACTGCTCCTGGAGTAGAGGCATTGCAATAACACAGATCGGAGCAAGTGCTCAGTTTAATTGGAAAGTTTGTGAAAACAAGAATGTATTTCTTTCCCCAGGAGTTCTAGATGGGGCTGGCATAGCAAGTGAAGCCACCACCTGTAGCACCAGCATCCCATTTGGGTGCCTGTTCAAGTCCCAGCTGCTCCACTTCTGATCCAGCTCTCTGCTACGGCCTGGGAAAGCAGTAGAAGATGGCCCAAGTGCTTGGGCCCCTGCACCCATGTGGGAGACAGGAAGAAGCTCCTGGCTCCTGGCTTCAGATTGGCTCAGCTCCGGCCATTGCTGCCATCCGGGGAGTGAACCAGCAAATGGAAGACCTCTCTCCCTCTCCCCCCACCTCCTCACCTCTCTGCCTCTGGCTCTCCGTAACTCTGCCTTGCAAGTAAATAAAACTTAAAAAAAAAAAAAAAAAAAAAAAGGGAAACTCCACAGTGAATCCAAGCATAACAACCACTTCATTGGCCTCCAACCTAACCCCCCTTTAAAAACACATCTCAGGGAATTTGTTCAACTCCTTTTAAAAAACAGGAAATGAACATAAATAAATGAAAATCTGAAGAAAAGTCAAAGTAACACAAAACAGAAACAAGGCTACTGCACCTCTGCAGGAAAGAATAAGCACTTCTCGAGCAAGCGGCAGGGTCGCCGGCTGGGGGACAGTCAGGCGTCCACCCTGGGCCTTGGACCCCCAGCCCCAGCCTCGTTCTGCCCGCAGTCGTCACTCTTTCCCCGCCTCCAGCGCTACCCACAAAGTTCTTCCGCGGTAAGGACGAAAATGCAGCTTCTGGCATTTTTAAACTTTTTGTGTTGAACCCTTTATGTTGCTGAGTCTGTGAAAAACCTCAATAGGTTTCAGTTGTGGAAAAACAGGCACTCTGACTGCGGTTCGTTCATAAGTGGCCACGTTGTGTTCTGCTCCACCCTGTGGGAAGGGAACACGGAGAGCTCCCCCTCCAAGGAGAAGGTCAAATGCAGATGGGCTAGGGAAGGAGTCTGGGCACAGCCAGGCCTCCTACGCAGGCACCCTGCAGCCACCCACCCTCATAGCGGCCCCAGCAGGGCTGGTGGGCATCTATGAGGACTCGGCCGCTCACTGAGCCAGGAGCTGGCTCCAGGGCTATGGAAAGAAGCCATGCCCCCTGCGTGATGGGCTGCCCACATCTGCTCCCTTCCTCACTTCTCCCGTGCAAGCCTGAGCAAGTCATTCAGCTTCACTGGGCCACTTTGCTCATCTGCAAAGTGGGAATGACACACCGAACAAGTTACCATCTAGAAAGATTAAGGGTGATCAGCGGTTCCACACTGGGCAGGGGCCAGACACCCAAATGCTAAAGCAGTGGCTGTCCATGGACCCTTGGGTGGGGCAGTGGTGGACATCTGGACCTCAGCTAGTCACTGTGTGTCTGAGTGCCTTAGCTTCAGGCTGGGGCTGTCCTGACCCCTGTGTTAGGTGGCTCTGGAAAGCTGAAGAACAGGTGAGATGGAATGGCCATCCAGGGCTTGGCACAGAGCAGGTGTTCTTTCAACCCCCAAATCCCAGCACAGTGTGGGGAAGGGGAGCAGCTCTGCCCGGCTACAGGGAGCGTGTCGTCCACAGATACCCTCCAGAGAAACAGATCCTCAAGTGCAAGGCAAAAGGAAAAGGCTGTCAGACAGGGAAACGTGTGTGCGGGGGACTGGGCAGGAGTCAGGTCTCCGTCTGCTGCCACCTGCCACCTTGGCCACCCCAGGGGCCCCTTGGGCTGGGGAGCAGGCCCTCCTTCCCCCATAGGACTGGAAGTTCTTCCATCCCAGCCACTCTTCCCTCGGCCTTTTATTTGTGCTTCCTCTTCGAGGAGGCCCGGAATTATGAGACTATGGAAACTTCAGGCTGTTTTCCCTGTGGCTGTATTTTCCAGATCTCATCATTGCAATGTGTCACTGGCCAGCGTCAGCAGGCGCCCGTGCATGCCACCCACTTCAAACACTCCTGCTGTGGCTCACAGAGATGTTCCGCACACCCGGTCACGAGTGAGGACAGCAGAGAGTGGGTGACAGATGCCACAGTTCCCTCCCCAGCCTCCTCGATATTCTCTCCTGTGACCCGCAAGGCGCCACCATCCCAGGGAGGGGAAGACCCCATGTACACTGTCACACACGCGTCCTTTGGTGATGCTGGTCTTTCATTTTCAGTGTGTATGTCGGTGGCGGGGTTGGGGGTGGGGGGTGTCCCGGTGTGTTCAATGACTCTGGATATAACCAACACAAATCATAGCCAGGTGGTGGGCGGTCTGATAGTTTCCCAGTCACCCAAAATCAAGGTGGCAGACAGCACAAACTCCCCTATCAGTAACACACCTTCTGACTGACATGGTCAAGGTGTATGGGTTCAGAGCCCAATTTTACCACTTAGCCATTTACTATGACTTTTTAATTCCCTGACCTCTGATGTCCTCAACTGTAAAATTATATTTACTTCCCAGTAGTAAAAGGATCAGAAAATAAAACACGGAAAGACATCTGGCTCACGGCCCAGTGCACAGTGGGGGTTCAGTTATCCAGGAGAATGAATGAAGGCAGGAAAAATACGCAGAGGATTGTTTTTCCCAGCAAATAAAACTCGATTGCTGCAGTGCTTTGTGGCATCTCCATGACCTCTAAGTTTCTGTTTTACTTCCTCCTATTTACTCCTGGGCCACACAGCTTTCATGGCTAACCTCAGAGTGGCCACCCCACGCCAGACAAAGGGCCACACAGGTGAGCAGACGAGGTCCCTGCCTTCCGCTCACGGTCTTCTAGACAATTCTTTTGCTGTCAGTTCATGAGTTTCGGATTTTTCTCCCATTCCCCTCCAGTCTTCACCATCTGTCCCATCACTGACCCTCCAAGATATGACACAGACAGGGGCATCCAGACCCTGCTGGCCCACAGCATATTAAAACCTGAGCTCAGCAGGCTGGGAGGTTCCAGCTCTGACCACTGCACAACTGCAGAGTAACGATCTCCCTCCATCTCGGTCTTCCCATCTGCAAAACAGGAGGCTTGGTCTAGACCAGGGGTGGGAACGGTGTCCGCTGCAGTCCTTTTCCAGCCCATTGTCAGTGAGTGCCCCGGGTGCAGCAATGTCCCAAGAGCTGAGAGCCTCTTGGCTCATAAGGACATAACTCTGCAATTGATTAGCAATGTCTGCCCCAGGCATGGCGCTGGGGGGATGGCACTGTACATGCCATGTGTTTTCATTCCTGGTCTAAAGGGGCTCAAAAGACCCTGTGAATTCTGCCATTTGTCACTGTGTGACTCAGAGAAACACTGCTTTGCTTTATCTCTTGCACAAGGCCTGCCTTCACACACATCGTTTCCATCTGTTTGGCCTAACACCTTGGCCACCGTTGCCCTTCAGAAATGTGCTCAGTTCTCATGTTCAAAGCAACAGCAACCGCACAACAAAACACATGTCTTCGCTGACTCATCACACTTGTATCCACTAAGCTACTGCCTCCTGCCTGGAGGCACCAGGAAGTGAGGTCAGGAAGCAGAATCTGCACTTATTTAGCATCTACTGAGTGCCAGACACTCTCCGTGCATTGCCTCCGACTTCCCCAGTCACTCACTGCCTCTCCCTTTCCTAGAGCAGGCCCAGGGCTCAGAGCTGGGGCGGGGGGCGGGCGGTGGGGGCGGGGTTAGGAGCAGGGATCCCAACCCACGGCAGTTTCCAACCTAAGTTCCTCCACACCATGCGCCCCTAGAAAGGACCCAGGTGTCCTGTTTACTCTTTCTTTTCCAGGAGTGGAGGTAAAAATCAAGCCTGACAGGAGGTCTAGACAGAGCAATGGGAGCTGGGAAGACATGTGGGTGGCTCAGTCTCCATCCATCATTGACCAAGAGTAGGGACTTCCTGCCTGATTTGGAGCCCAGCTCAGCTTCTCAGAGTCGGAGCATGACTGTGAATCCTGAGAGCACTGAACATGGCCTTCTGCATGCCCGCCCATAGCCCATCCTGACCCAGCTCCGCGGCAGCTCACCCCGGGGTGCCAGGGCCCTTTAGCTCCAGCCGGGCCATGTATCCTCCAGTGCCTACAACCACAAAAACTGAAAGGTGAAAATCTGTTCTGCTGTGGGCACTGCTGGCGGGAATGTAAAGTGGTGCAGGTGCCATGGAAAAAGGTATGTGGGGGCCATTGGTTGGCACAGTGGTTACGCACCTGGCTGGAACATCACATCCCATACTGGAGTGCCTGAGTTTGAGTCTCAGCTCTGCTTCCAATTCCGGCTTCCTGTTCATGTGCACCCTGGGAGGCAGCAGGTGATGGCTCAAGTCTTGGGTCCCTGCCACCCATGTGGGAGACCCAGATTGAATTCAACACTCCTGGGTCCTACCTGGTCCAGCCCTGGCTGTTGCAGGCATTTAGGGGGTGAATCAGTGGATGGGAGATCTCTCTCTCTCTCAAAAACAATGTTCTATTAAGAACATGGGTATAGGAAGTTCAGGAATTAATTAAGACCTAGGTTTGTTTCATTTCTTTTTTTTTTCTTTTAATACTGGCTCTGGCATCTCCTAGCACTGCTGAACCATTTCTCTAAGGCTCAGTTACTCTCTGCAAAATGAGGTCAGCATCACGTGGCTGTCTCGGGGACTACGTGAGGGGCTGTCAGATCCCTAATACAGTGCCTGGCACTCAGCCCTGGGGTTCCTCAAATGGCTGTTTTGACCTTGACCTTGGCCATCACCTGTCACTCTTGCAGTCGCGATGAGCTCGAGTGATTACTGAGCTCTCAATCGCCACACAGCACAGGTGGGCAAGTCTGCACTGTAACTAGGCTCTATCCCGCACACGAGAAAGTGGCGGGTTTACAGAGAGTGGTTAATCTGGTCCCTCTCTGAATCACAGTGAATAAACAAGGGAACCCTGGAGAAAGGTGCAGCCTTTGATGTCATTTTAAAAGCAAAACTAAGCGTGTTTTCCAGAATGATGCAGAACGCATGGGAGGGCAGAGCCCACAAAGCTGATGACCAGGCTGCGAAGGCGCCGTGGTGAATGCCTTCCCCAGGGGTCTGGAAGAATCCCCAGGTCCCTACAGCCAAGGCCAACCACACACCAGCATGAAGGAGCAGCTCAGCCGACTTGTCCAGACGCCACAGAAGTCGGACTGCCCCGTCGCGGACACCATCCGCCAAATGAGACTTCAGGCCCAATCACTGTCACTTGCCTGGCCAGCCTGCTGGCAGCGCACAAAAGCAGAGACTCCCGTTCTAAGTGAAGCTTTCCAGACTTGAAGGCCTGAAGCCAGGCTTCTCGCAGGGCAAGGGCTCTGCCTCAGGCCCCAGCCTCGGCGGGAATAAGCAAAGCCCAACCCCACCACCGTCCCTGCCGTCCAAACCACGTCTTCCTGGCTCACAGCACAGGGAAAAGCACGGCAGAAGCCGGATGCGTTCCCCACTCAGCACGCATTCCCAGCCCCTTGGCGTGGCTCTCAAAGCCAATTCCTGCCCCTCCCCAGCCTCCTCTGCAGCTTGCCCAAGCCTGCCTCCAGCACTGACATTCTAAGCTCCCGAGTGTTCCTCAGACATGTTCCTACCTTTACACACCTTACTTCCCTCCGTCCCCACAACCGAGAATCCCACACACCACTCAAAATGCAGCTCAACTGCCACCCTTCTAGGAAGCTGGTCAAGAAGAGTGAACGGGGCCAGTGTGCTGATGCTGCAGGTGACGCCATCCCTTGCAACGCCGGCATCTCGTAGCAGAGTGTGGTCTGGGTCCACCTGCTCTGCTTCCAATCCAGCTTCCTGATCATGTACCAGGGAAGGCAGCAGACGATGGCCCGAGGAGTCTCAAGACCTCAGTGCACTCTGTTTATAACAGACCACAAGAAACCTGCCCTCTGCCAACGGAGCTGTCGGCTGGACAATGAGCATCCTTGAAAAGACAGACAGGGGCCGGCGCCGTGGCTCAATAGGCTAATCTTCCACCTTGCGGCGCCGGCACACCGGGTTCTAGTCCCGGTCGGGGCACCGGATTCTGTCCCGGTTGCCCCTCTTCCAGGCCAGCTCTCTGCTATGGCCAGGGAGTGCAGTGGAGGATGGCCCAGGTGCTTGGGCCCTGCACCCCATGGGAGACCAGGAAAAGCACCTGGATCCTGGCTCCTGCCATGGGATCAGCGCGGTGCGCCGGCTGCAGCGGCGGCCATTGGAGGGTGAACCAGCGGCAAGGGAAGACCTTTCTCTCTCTGTCTCTCTCTCACTGTCCACTCTGCCTGTCAAAAAAAAAAAAAAAAAAAAAAGACAAGACAGACAGGGACGAAGGGAAATAAGGTGGTGTAGAGGTAAGAACGTGTCTGAGGAGCACCCAGTAGCTTAGAATGCCAGTGCTGGAGGTAGGCGTGGGGGAGCAGCAGAGGA